>NC_134486.1:224804688-224852188 GCF_040206685.1 Ascaphus truei | reverse complement strand
CCTTCCATCCATTCCCACATGCCGGGCCTTGGTGAAGGATGATGCCGGAGGGCGGGGCTTAATGCCGGGACACAGGGGATTGGCCAACAAGGTAGGAAACTGCCGGGGGTGGGGGGGGGGGTGCATTAGGAAAAAAAAATACTTACCAGCCGGGCTGCTGCAGTCTCCTCCTCCGCGCCGCCGCAGACTCGCCCACAGCAAACAGCGCAGCGCACCGCCGGCAACGCGAAAAAAAAAAGGGAACACGTGGAGGAAAAACCGGGACATTTCCCATACACAGAGGAAACCGGGACAGCTCTCGAAAAACCGGGACTGTCCCGGCAAAAGGGGGACGGGTGGTCACCCTAATCAATATACATAGGCATCTGTTGTTAAACATCAAGAGACGCGGAGGCATCAATGAAAAAAAATACACCTCCACTGAACTCACGGATAACAGAGCTAGCAAACAAGCATCATAACAGCACAGCAGTAAGCAGCACTACACTGAGACATCAATGGAAAAAACCTCCTCCCCTGAATTCACGGATATATATATATATATATATATCTTACACTACACAACATGTGTATTGTGCATTTGTACACACAAAAAGATATGAAAACAATATGAAAAAAATATATTTGGGATTGATATTAATACATATAATGTGAAAGTGAAATAATCAATTTGCGTGATATTTTATATTATTATTGGCATGACCTTGTTCAACAATGGATCATCACAAACATTACAAATTTAAAATAGACTAAATTAACACTAATACAAGAAGAATTGAATGCAGTAAATTAGTTATATTAATTTGTTCATTTAAACCCATAGGGAATTTAGTTTGGAGCTATGATCCGGATACATCAAACTACTGTAACATAAAATGATGTACTGTATTACCGTTAAAAAAAGGTGCGTTATTTTATAGTGCAATAAATTAATGTTGCATCATCAAAAATAATGCACTTCTTATCAGATCCATTAAAAATATAGGATTTGAGGAAGTAATATTGCTGAAATCAGCATACTGTTGAAATGAATATATTACTGAAATGGACTCGGGGGGGGGTCTCTGGAGAAGGATTTAAGACAATGTTTTGTTTCCATTTTGTCTGTTATGTTTTCAGTCTCCATTTTGAAAGAGTGAGTGTGTGGAATGAATGTGTTTTGCTCACAGTAGATTTACGACTGTGTCTGAAATAACACCCACATTCCTGGTAACAAGAGGTGTCTGGTTCCTATACAGAGCTGTTTTAATCCAGTTGTAACCAGGTTTTAATGATCTGTAAAATGTTTGGTTTAAGAATTAAGGAGTGATTAGTATAATCTGCCTGGCAACCTATTTTGAACAAAGGAATAAAAAAATGTATATAAAGCCTACATTGACAATCTTTTAGCAGAGAGTCTAATTAAGGAAGCATTGGCATCTTAAGAGTGATGTATTTAAAGTGATGATTGTAAGTGAGTAAGTCCTGTTTAAAAGATTTACTCAGTGGCCTTAAGCAGTGATAAGTTTGGTATGTTTGAATATCAAAAGGTTTTTTTTTTTTTTTCCCCTCTTAACTCTGTGCTGTTAATTGACCAACTGGAACAAGCTGATTTTTTTTGGGGGGGGGGGGGGTGTCACGTGACTGCTTTAGATGTATAAAACACATATTCCCCTTGCATTGGCAAGGAAGCATTGGCAATGAAGCATTGGCATCTTAAGAGTGATGCATTGAAAGTGATCATTTTAAGTGACAATATAGTTAGACTATACACTGGCGACACACTTTATCGCAGTGCGGCCAGATCCGCAAGCCGGGAGATTTCCCGGCTTGCTAGTGGCCGCCCCTCGGCGTGCCGCGCGTCATAGACGCGCGGTCACGCGTCATCGGGAGCCTGTGCCCCCTGCACGCGTGTCCAAGGGCTCCCCGAGGGAGCCCTGGTGTCCCGCGATCGCGGGACAGCGGCAGGGGGTTCCGGGGGACCCGGCGGACCCGGCAGCGGTAGGGAGAGCGCCCCGATCAGAGGGCGCTCTTCCGCTGCTTCGGCGCGCGCCCGTCACACTCGGGCGCGCGCCAGGCTACTGCTGCGGCACAGAACGGGCAAATGCTCGAATAAACTGTGCCGCAGCAGTAGTTTGACTAGAGGTGACTGGGGACTGCATCCTTTCTGCAAACTCTTACTCAAGGCAACAAACGGTGAGCTTATATGACCACACTTTGGTCCCATGCTTGTTAACCTGCATATTTTAACCCCGCACCCCTTTACAACTTATTTCACTGCAGCCTCTCCTAAAACTGAATATACAAAAATAACTCCCACACCAACTCAGCCCACTGAAACCCAGAACTGACTAGCATTGCAATGCAGCAAAACATTTGACAAGGAACAGGCACACACCTGCTGTTTAGTCTGCACACACTCACAACAGCTCCATGCAGTACTGCCTACCTCTGGCATCATGAACCTGCTATGTATCTTAACTTTTTTCTTTCTCTGAACGAGAAGAGTGAGCTGCTAGTTCTTGGGGATTTCAACTTCAACTGGTTTGACCCTAAAAACCATAAAATCCACGTACAACTCAAGTCACTTAACCTATCACAACTCATTTCCCAACCCACACGGACAAACCCTGAAATCGCATATCCATTCCTTGCTAGACTGGATTCTCTCCTCAAACCCCAGCAGAATCCAATCCTCTGGCATCCTTCCGGACATTTTCAATGACCATGCAATAGTGTACTGTGTAAGGAAAATTAAAACGCCCCATTCAAGCCCTAAAGTTCTCCTCACTAGAACATTTAAAAACTTTAACCCACAACAGTTTCTGGATGACCTTACCAACTGCCCATGGCACAGAATCGATTTAATTCCCGACCCTGATTCTGTGCTTGACTATTTCCAATCCGAGTTCTTAAAACTCTGCGATACCCATGCTCCACTATGCAAAATAAGGGTACGGGGGGCCCATCTTCCATGGGTTACACCTGACCTTATTGCACTCTACCAGCTCAGGGATACCTTGTGGAAAAAGCTACAAATTAACTGGCACTACCAAGGATCTCAATCACTACAGATGCCTGCGGAACATGTGCACAAGGCAAACAAGGCACGTAAAAGCACAATATTACTCTGACAATCTCCACCAAAATACATCACCCCCAGCTAACTTCTGGAAGGTTATCAACAATATATTCCAGCCTCGTAACCATCAACAACCAAGTAATATCACTAAGGGGGATATTACTCTGACAAACCCCACTGACATTGCAAATGCATTCAATGATGACTTTGTGGGGTGTGCCACTAACTTATTAGCGAAACGCAGCCCAAACCACAAACCTGAATCTCATTCTGGGAGTGCCCACATAGCCCCACCCCTTCCCAACTCTGCCCACAATTTTCAATTTGGCCCAGTATCTGAAGAGGAGATTACACAAGCGCTCCTCAAACTAAAACTAAGCAGCCAATGCGGACCTGACTTGCTACAATCTAGGTTCCAACGACTTGGTGCCCCAGCAATTGCCAAACCAATTGCTTCCATAGTCAACTCTATCCTGTCTGTCTGCAGGCCATATCCCTAAAACCTGGAAAACTGCCAGAGTTGTCCCAATCTTCAAAAGTGGGGACAAAAACACTGTCTCAAACTACAGACCAATCTCACTTCTCCCAATTCTATCCAAAGTCATGGAAAAATGTGTCCACTCCCAATTAAACGACTACTACACCAAGACAAATTTCCCTAGCCAATTCCAATCTGGCTTTCGTCCCAAACACTCCACCGTAACTACCCTGCTAAAAGTTTGCAATGAAATCCAGTGTGGAATGGAACGGGGACAACTCACTGGTGCAGTATTCCTAGATTTTGCAAAGGCTTTTGATACAGTTGATCATGCTGTCCTGCTTAACAAACTCCAGAGCTCTGGAATAGGGAAGCATGCTTTAAACTGGTTTCAGTCCTACCTATCAGGAAGATCCCAACATGTGTCCATCTCAGGCTCTAACTCCAACCCCCTGGATATCACCTGTGGTGTCCCGCAAGGCTCTGTTCTGGGGCCCCTACTCATCTCAGTTTTCATTAATGATCTTCCCACAACTTGTAAGGAAGCCTCAATACACATGTATGCAGATGACACAATCCTATATGCACACAGCCATCGCCTCTCTGACCTTCAACACATACTTCAGTCTGAATTTTTGAGACTCGAAAACTGGATTTCCCAAAACAAACTGTTTTTAAACACTGACAAGACTGTAACAATGGTATTTGGGACCAAGACTAAATTCTTAAAGCTTCCAGCGACTGAGCTCCAAAATAAGAACCAACACTAACACCACCCTAACCCCTGTCACTAGTTTTAAATACCTGGGCTTATGGTTTGACTCCCACTTAACATTCGGAATGCACATTGATACCCTGACAACCAAGACCTATGCCAAACTAGGGGTACTTTACAGGAACAAATCCTCCCTAAGTCTCCTGGTCAGAAAGCGTATCGCACAGCTCATGCTAATTATTGACTATGGAGACATAGTATATGGCACGGCACCTCAAACCCACCTTAGCAAACTTGACACCCTCTACAATTCAATTTGTCGTTTTGTTCTCCAATGCAACTACAACACACATCACTGCGAAATGCTCAAAGAACTAGATTGGTCATCACTAGAGTCTAGGTGCAAAGTTCACCTTTCCTGTCTTGCCTTTAAATTCTTTATGGGCAAGCTACCCAGCTACCTGAACAAGCTCCTCACCTCTACCACATGCAGCACCTATCACCTGAGATCAGACTCCAAAAGACTGTTCATGGTCCCAAGGCTCAACAAAGTATCCGGCTGTTCCTCCTTCTCTTACCGTGCACCCCAAAACCTACCAGAGACTCTCACATCCACCACCAGTTTAAGTTCTTTCAACTCTAAGGCTGTCTCACATTTTTATCTGGTCTGTAACTGTTACATACACCCATAACATATATTTAACTGTATTTGTAACCATGTACTGCTGCGGCCAAGTTTATTCGAGCATTTGCCCGTTCTTGGCCGCAGCAGTAGCCTGGCGCGCGCCCGAGGGTGACGGGCACGCGCCGAAGCAGCGGAAGAGCGCCCTCCGATCGGGGCGCTCTCCCTACCGCTGCCGGGTCCGCCGGGTCCCCCGGAACCCCCTGCCGCCGTCCCGCGATCGCGGGACACCAGGGCTCCCTCGGGGAGCCCTGGACGCGCGTGCAGGGGGGCGCACGCTCCCGAAGACGCGTGACCGCGCGTCTATGACGCGCGGCACGCCGAGGGGCGGCCACTAGCAAGCCGGGAAATCTCCCGGCTTGCGGATCTGGCCGCAGTGTAATAAACTGTGTCGCCAGTGTATTATTTGTCTTAACTCTGTGCCCAGGACATAGTTGAAAACGAGAAGTAACTCTCAATGTATTACTTCCTAGTAAAATATTTTATAAATAAATAAATAAATAAATAATTGACTTTTGTGGGTATGATCATACTCTGTGCTTAACTGTGCAATAAACTACTTATTATCAATGAACCCATGTTTGTGAGTTTGCAAACAACGACAGGTCCAATAAAAAAGAGGACCAATACTGCATTTTTGGTATTAACAGCCATTCATATTAATCGGAATGGGATTAGCGAGAAAAATACCATCATTGTCATCATTTATTTTTTTTAAGTAAATACAGGCCTCCACTTAGGGGGCGTCGCAATATTTTACAGTCAATTTGAGAACTACAATTAAATACAGTTATTTTGTTATACATGATACGGAAAGGAAAAACATCTAAGTTATAATAATACATGGTTGCATTAATGAAAAAAAGTTATACATTGAGTTTACAGATATTTCATGGACAGTCAGAAATATGATTGTGGGCATAAGAAATATTTAAAAAAAATGTGTTAGAAGAAGTAGAATAACCCTTTAAAGAGGCCCTGCTTCAAGATGTTCAAAATCTATAGGCAGGGTAAGTTGACATTGAATACAGGGGATGAAAGAGTTGGTGAATTTTAGAGGCAATAGAGCAGCTGTTACATTACCAAACATCAGTGAACAGCAGCAAACAGCGACATCCTTTGGCTGCACTTCAGCAGCAGCCAAAGGCTAACATTTATGGGGCGACTTAGGTGTTATGTCCCAAACATTCTTTGTGGAAAAGAAAAAAGCAGCATGGCAACACACAGTATCTCAGTCAGAAATGCAGGGGGGAGAGGCTGATGGACTTCAAGTGGTCTGAAGTGGCTCTTTTCCTCATGCTGTTACCTCAAATATGTTATCACCTACCCCAGGCTGGTGTTAGTTAGCCCTATCTTTCCTATCTATATAATGACCAATATAGTGTGTTAATATGGTTCTAGTAACTATTGTATTCTGGGTTGTTATTATTTGTGGAGTTATGTTAATTTGTTTATTTTTGGTATTACATTTTATATTATTTAGGTTGATCCTTATACTATATACCTCTGTGTTATTATATGTATTACTGTGTGTATATGGTTTTATGATCATACAGTGCCTTAGTTGTATTTGCTTATACTGATGGCTTATTAGCCCTATCACAGGGATTTCCCAATGAATAAATATGCATGAGGTGTATCAGTATACAATTCATGCTTGCCAATTAGCCTATTATAGGTAAGGGTATATATAGGGATTTGGCTAGCAGCTTTTACACATGCCCCTGACAAAGCCGACGGTGAAACTAGTAGGGTGGTGAGCAAGGTAAAGACGTGGGAGTACGAGTAGCCGTTATTGAAGCCTTCCTGCAGTTTTTTGAGGAGATCTCGCGAGATGCGAGGAGGATCTCCCACGTGACGCAGAAGACTCTGTGTATGCGGAGGTACCGGCAGAGAGGGACGCGGGTCGGCGCCTCAAACAGCTAAGTACTTTCCAGTGGTAGACAGACTTTTTGCAGACAGTGACACCGTGAAGAAGGGACGCAGGATGTCCGTTCAGGAAGCGATGACAGTATCTCTTGCAGGAGATAGCTTCAGTGCACTGTTCTCATCACGGATATATTCTTGCTGGTTTTACTTCATTAAATCTTTTTTGTACGTGAGTACATCCCCTCAATCTCTCTCTCTTTTCCTTATCTCTCTTTAATATATCTACTTTGGGAGCACAGCCGAGTCAATTAGCCTATAAGAAGTTTATACAAGTACTGTTTAAGGAAATCCCCCTGACGGAGCCAAGTTTCTACACCTGTACAAAGAGGTTGAGTGCAACGTGGAGGCATGGATTTTCTTTTCAACACATCCAGCTGAGATCATTTGCTCTGCCTTATCTGAATTATTATCCCATAAGTGCATCCTTTTAGAGCAGGGATATCTATTTAGTATTTACAGATTACACTATGTTCTGTTTTTGTTTCCTTCTCTCCTGTACGCTATAGGCCGTTTTGCAATCCAATTTTGACTTTTCTCTCTGGGCGAGAGTCTGGGCCAGCTGCAGGGAGAGTTTAGATACAATTGGTATAGATAGTGGTTTTATGTGTATCCTTTATTTTGTTTAGTTTATATTGTATAGCGCAGTTCTGTTTTCTTGTTATGACTATAACATGAATACATCTAACAACACATTTGCTTCTAAAATATGCATAGAGTAGTTTAACTTTCCAGAACAAAAGTTAGAATTTTAAAATAAAAAGAAACTTGAAGAAGTTACAACGTAAGCCAATTGATTTCTGGCAAAAAAAGAATAACAGAAAAGCGAGTATTTTGCATGAATAAGTCACATAAAAAGCAAAGTTTACTCCTTCCTTTTTATGGTGAAATGTTTCTGACATTAAAAAAAAGGGGAAGCTTCAGACTCCAGCCAAGAAAATACAGTAGTTGTATTTACAAAAGGACTGAGTCGGTCAGGAGAAATACTTTAAAACAAACAGGAAATGCTGTAGCCTTTCCGTTGTGTTTATTTTCTTTCCAACTGCAACAGGATATTCAGGAAAAAGTTTGTGAGCTTTTGGAATTTCTACTGTAAGTGGTAAGTAATGGTCATTTTCTTAATGTTTTCTATTTCAATAGTATAGTAACTTATTGTTAGTTAAGCAGTTGTTACTAATGATAGATAACACAGTTTTTATTAACTATTCTTTTGTTTTGTTTCTTTAATTGGCCTTTCTTTTTCAGTGTAGGTAATTACTAAAGAACATTTACTGCTACATGATTAGTAAATATATTCTGCAATATATTCTGCAAGCGTATTTTATTTATTATGTCAGAAACTTTGACTTTCTGCAACATGATAGAAATAAAGATATATATGGGAGATATTTTGTGCAAAGAGAATCACCATTGGAAACAAATGTTTTGGAGGGTTTTCATAATATTTATCTAATGTCTTTTGGTGATGATATTGTTTGTCCTTTCTCAGTTCCACGGCTAACTTATATTGTTATTTTTGCTTTGTTTGTAAAGTAATTATGATGACATTTTAGGGACTGAAAGCCCAGAGAAGCAATTGCTGCCAGTGGGATCAAAATTAAAACCCCACTGGCACTACAGGGTGGGAGAACATGACGGCTCCTGTGATGTAGCCATAACATGGGACTCAAAGGCCCTGATCCACAAAGCTTTGTTAACTCCGAGCTCATAATGTCATTTTATCAAAATGAGAAATGGACGTTATGTTCCCTGAGGTTAACGCAATGTTAATTATATGCAAAAGCAACAGATGTTAGTTATCTCATTAACAAAGGCTTAATAACACGTTAAGTTACTGTAGCAATGCCTTGCATTACTTCTTTCTTACAGTACATACAGTAAAGGTGGAGGTAGTTCCCTCCAGAGCATTAAATATGGGTTGAGTGGATGAGTTGTGTGAGTCCTATTTTACTTTCATCTCAATTGCTATATACATCCCTCAAATACACATTTAAACAACCTCTGTCCACAAAAAGGAGCATGCTTGAGATACCCGAGTGATATGCTGATAGGAATAATTTAAATATACTTTACATATCTGTAACGGGTATTCCCTGTGAATACAGACGCTACTGATACTGTATATTACCTGTATGGCTCTCAGGAGCCTAAGCCTCCGCTCGGGGAGCCTGGGGTACATACATATAACTATCTCGTGGTGCAACGCCTCCACCTGGGAGGGATCCCAACGGAGTGGGAGGAGGGCCTCAACGGTATCAATCACCATAAGCACACTGGTGTAAAACAGGACTGGCTTTACTAAACATGTGCACATAACTTATACTCTATACATATCATATTCAACAATTGCACTGGGGTGAAGTATAACGCAACCCCACTCCCACCACCATGTACCCCCACACCGTGTCAACAGTATAACCCCCCTTGTCCCGTGGTCAGCGCTGCCACTATGTGTGAGTACTCGTGTGGTGCATGTGCATAACAATACCTGCCCATTGCGATAGCACCTGGGTGTTCAAAGGATCTTCACAAAGGATTCGACGACTTTCCTGGCGACGTCCGGTTCCTCCGGTGAGATGATCGGTCAGGGCCGTCCACCCTAGGTACAGTTCCGCGCTCTCTGCAGAGTAGGCTTGATCCCAAGCCTCTGGATGGGAAGCGCAGCGTCCGCTGTGTCCCTAACTAGCACTGTAATATGTTAAGGGCCAGGGTCCCTAACCTGGGGCTTGTCCCTGAAGCACTACAAACTACTGGTGGCTCAGGGCTAACTGGGGCCTAGGGGGCTGCTGGCCTAGTGCAGTGGGTCACTGACCCCTGCATCCTCACCTCCTTCCCCTAGCCTCTCCTGGCGCCGACTGATTAGCGTGGGCTCCGGGACAGCTTCCTATCCCCTGCCTATGAGGATCCTCACACCCTATTGGTTACCTGGCATCACGTGGGGTTCCTAAGGCTCATGGGACTTGAAGTCCCTGCTCAGAGCCTTCTCCTCATTGGTGGGGTTTCGCACGCTTCTCACTGCGCATGCCTGACCTGTCTCCGTGCCTCCCGTCGCTCCATGCTACTGCACATGGGTGCGCAATCTAAGATGGCGGCGCCCTGCAATGGGTGCCGCCGGGAGTCCCTGCTAGCGATCGCCGCCGGGACGCTGCACCTAGCAACCGCCCACGCGCTACTGAAGGTGCGCGGCCTGCACGCACACGCCCCCGCACCTCCCCGCGAGCGGCCGCTCTACTCCCGACCGCCGCGGTGAGTACCTGGGGGGGGTCCGCAAAGCAGAGGGGGACCTGGCTACATATCCTATTAGCATATATTATAGGTATCTCTCCGTGTGTTGTTTGAAAGTGTGTTTGAGGGGATATATATATATAGCACTTAGGAATCTAGCAAAATAGAATTCTCTCTCTCCCAACCCATATTTCAGAGTGAAATAATGTAAGAGAATATCCTCATTAAGTCAACAGTGTAACTTTGTGAGTTTGGGCCTATGTATACAAGCCACATTTAATAAGAGGTGCTCTTCTAAAACACACCTTTCAGCAACAGAAAACAGTTTATGACCTTTTTTAGGTGAATTTGCTATTAGGTCTCTTGAAGGTGCAGTTCCCACTAGTATTATCTATTTTGAAAAGGATGTCTTCTAAAGGTGATTACAAGCCCTATTTTTTCAATTTCCTAGCTTTTTTCAATTTGATTTTAATTTATATTTTAAAAGATTAAAAGCTGGCAGTATATTGTTCACAATGCAACTACTGTACTGCTGTTTGTTAAAAACAATTATAGGCTAAAGCTGGTCAATTCCGGGCATTATTGAAATCCCTGCTCTCTGATTAGTTAAAATTGGCATTATCCAATCAGTAATGGCCCAGAATTTTTGGCAGTGTAATGGATTTTCTGACCTGGCCTGACCCATCCAATCTCATATTGGCCCCTGTGGTCTAACCAGTCCCCATTACAGTGTAGTGTCTTGTGGTGCACCTGTTGGCAACAGGACTCCTGAGTCTCCAGCATGATGTTGTGTGGGGATTGCCAACCCAGACAGGCATCTAAGGTAGTGTGCTTGAGTCCTACCTAGATCCAGTGCAGCGCCTCCACCTCATCAGGATCCCAGCGTGAGCTTGTGGATGGTCCTGGTGAGGAACTCCTCTGTGGTGCTCCTCTCTGTGCAATGATTCCACACTTACACACGAGAGTGTCTTAAATCAGGAACATCTTTATTGAATACGGTGGGCCAGCTGCCCTCCACAATGGGTGTATTTAGCCCTCCATTGTTCACCGTACTTCCCTTTGAAAGGTATAGTCCTCCTAATGTAGGGATTCCCTATCCCCGCAGGGATATCTACCCTGTGCCAGATCCCTGGTCACAGTCTCATAATCAGCAGCTTAGAACAGAATCACTCTTAACTCCTTCCAGAACTGGGAAGAACTATTACTAATCCTTCAACAGCTTAGCAACCACTAACTTTTGATCAGTGCGGTGCCTTATGTATCCTCTGGGGGCTGACACAACTTTGACATCACTAATTATGGATTCAGAGCATGTGACCACTCCCATCCATACATAGGGCACCTCACCAGGGTGTGAGGGCAAACCTCCATAATTACTGCTGGCATGCCCATAACTTACCAGGCCTTATTGTCAGCAGGAGAGATGACTGCAGCCATTTTACAGCATGGTTACAGCAGCTTGCCAAGTTTTTAAGCCAGCTTTCGGGTTTCATTCACAAAGAGTGAAATTTGCACTTAGACAGGGGAGGTGATTGGACAGAACACACCAGCAAGGCACTGACTCCTCCCCCTCCCTGTCTGCAGAGAGCTCCTCACAGGAGAGTGAAGGAAAAGGTTTGTGTGTCTGCTGAGTGTGTTTTGTGGTGTAGAGGGGGCAGCAGAGTCTTGTTGGTGTGTTTCTGCTGTGTGTGTTTTGTTCCTGTAGAGGGGGGCTGCAGTGTGTGTGGCTTCAGTGTATGTTTTGTGGGTGGAGGAGGGGTGCAGAGTGTTTTGTTGGAGTGTGTCTGCAGTGTGTGTTTACAGGGGGCTGCAGTGGGTGAAGAGGGGGGCTGCTGGTGTGTGTTTTGTGGATATAGAGGTGGCAGAGTCTGTTTTGTTGATTTGTGTGTCTGCAGTGTGTGTTTTGTAGGTGCAGAGGGGTGGCTGCAGTGTGTGTTTTGTGGGTGGAGGAGGGGTGCAGAGTGTTTTGTGTGTGTGGGTTTACATGGGGCTACAGTGGGTGTAGAGGGGGGCTGCTGGTGTGTGTTTTATGGATGTAGAGGGGGCAGCAGTCTGTTTTGTTAGTGTGTGTCTGCAGTGTGCTTTGTGGGTGTAGAGGGGGGGCTGCATTGTGTTTTGTGAGTAGAGGGTGGAGGAGGGCTGCAGTGTGTTTTGTGGGTGTAGAGGAGGGGGGCTGCACAGTGTGTAGGGGGGACTGCAGAGTGTGTGTTTGTGTATATAGAGGAGGTTGCAGAGTGTGTGTTTGTGTGAATAGAGGGGGGCTGCAGTGTGTGTGTGTGTGTAGAGGGGTGTGTGTGTGTGTAGAGGGGTGTGTGTGTGTGTGTGTAGAGGGGTCTGTGTATATGTACAATTTACTTTTAATAAACTTGCAGTAAAAGCATAAGAATGTAGACAATCATGCTGATAAAAATCAATATGACTACAAAAATGTATATTTTTTATGAAAATTTAAAAAAAATTAAAAATAAGCCTACATTTAGCCTATAATAGTAATAATCCCTTCAGAACAGGGCATTACTGGCCAATAATGCCCTGGCTGGGTTAAAGTCCCTCTTCCAGCCAGGGCATTATTGGCCAGTAATGCCCTGTTCTTCAGGGATTATTACTTACTTCACTCCACCACCAGCACAGAGCAATTTTCCATACATACTGTACTACAAAGGATCTTATCTGAAATAAATGTCCTACCATAATCTTCCCAGATAAGTTTACAGATAAGGCCCAGATCTACAGATCTGTTACTAATTTAACGAGGCGCTAACCTACATTAATGCTTCGTTAAGCATCAATGTTTATCTTCAAAGTTATCTAATGTTAGGTTAAGTCACATTTTTGGCCTGAAAGGGCATTGAGTCAAATACAGTATAATGCAGCGGTGCGCAAAGTGGGGGGCGCGACCCCCAGGGGGGCGGGAGATTGTGCTGGGGGGGCGCGGGCAGTTGCAGAGGCCCCGCGCTCTTCCCCCAGGCATTTAAATTAAATGCCGGGGGATCGCGTGAGGCCCCTGCAACTGTTTACTTACCGGGATTCAGCCGTCTGTGTTGCGTCGCCATGGCAACGCGGCGTCAATAGACGCCGCGGCACCATGTGACCTGACGTCACACGCACACGCAGCGTCATCTGACGCGCCTGAAGGAAGGCAGGGGGGCGCGAGAGCCGGGGGCAGAGAGACAGGGGGGCGCAGCACAAAAAGTTTGCGCTCCCCTGGTATAATGAACGTTTGTGCTAATGCTATGCAAAATAGGCATTCCCCCTAACAACGCACATCCACAGAGGTCCATTACATTTAACGCAGGAATTTAACCTGATGTTAGTTAAGTCATACATAAAGGTTTTGAAGAGGAGAGCAACATACCTGTATACTGTATGTCAGGCTCTGAATGGGAGTAACATCACCTTTAGGTAATACATGCTTATGTTATTTGCAGTTAATGCAGTGCTTAACATGGTGTTGAGTCTATGCTAATGGTATATACAATAGCTATTGGTTTTTGTATATAATTAGCTATGTGGATATATGTTAATGTGATGGAAAATAATATATGTTAATGATTTTGTATTATGCGCGTTATGAGCCCTGAGTTAACAGATCTCTGTGTATTTAGGCCTAAGTGATTGGGGTTAAGCAGACATATTAATGTTGGGTTTTGCCTAATTTTTTAAGAACAAAATGCAAAGTTTAAAAAAAAAAAAATATCAGTGAGCACAATAGGGAGGTGAAGACACACACCTTACTGTACAATATTACAGTATGAAGGACTCATTTATAAAATCAAAATAGGCATGCAGGGGTAACTGCTCCTTTAAAGCATAACACAGCTTGTAAATCTATCCCATTATGTCTACTAAATCAAACTTAAACACATTTTTGCAAAACCCCACTAAGAAATGGTACTAGAACTACTGTAGTATTGAAGTTAGGCTGACTGGCCTACAGTATGACTCTCTGGGTCACCTTTGCAACCTTTTTCGAGTTATATTGGTTGATTTAAAGCCAAATGGTACCTATCCTGACTAAAGAGAAGCACCATACTAATGTTAGCAACTGTAAAATGTTAAGTTTAAGTTTGGAGTGAATACCATTTGGTCCAGATGATTTGTTAATGTTTACTTTATCAATTAACACTTATACGTGAATCTCATCTAGAGTTCCATGGAACTCAGAAGTATAATTTTCAAAGACTCTCTCTGGAGTGGTTTTGACATTTAAATCCTCTGTAGAAGTGTTTTATTTCCCATATTTATTGTCTATTTTACAGTTTTTTTGCTTCTTAAAAGAAATGTTATTGTAGGTTCTAACAGTTTTAGAAATATGTTCTTCATATTCCTTTTTAGCCTGCTATTTCATTAATTATAGTCTTCCTTTCTATTGCTCATAGAACCAGTATTTTTTATGAAAAGGTAAAAAGCACTAACTGTCGAGTGTGTACATACAAGAGAGCGAGGCTTTCAAAAGTAATATGTGTCAACAGTTGTATATTTATCCCCTCAAACCTTCCTCCAAATAAATTAGGGAGACATGCTTGTGCTAAAAAAGGAATACATCTGAGGCACCTAGCTGGGAGATATGCCAGCTATACAAAGTATAGTATATTAAATGAGTCCACACTTCCTATGAGTTTTTCATACCAATAACATAGAGTTGATAAACCTAGGGCACCAACCTAAAGACTGGAATGGTGTCAACTCGATCAGGACTACAGTAGAACCCACAACCAATGCTTTTCTAAGCCACAGCTCTAGTAGCGTGAGCTAAACGAGCTGTTGGGTTGCAGTGCACACTGTCTACTAATAGCATACCTCCAAGGGATATCTATTTTGTTCATTGTATTTGTAACTGTAAGCGACATGTGCAGAGGTACAACCAGGTAGACAGATTTAGGGAAATTAAACCATGGCTTTTATTCATCCCATCACTTTAAACAATTTTTGTAAGGCTAACTCACTTTCCCAGTCCCTATCGGCATGGCTTGGAGGATAAACCTCTTTCCAACCTATAACCCCCAAAGTCCAAAGAGGTACCTGTAAGTAGGGGCCCCTTATATCAGTCTCTGGGTCTGGGTTGGTGTCAGTTGATGGGCCAGCCTCTAGTGGGTTCCAGGGTCCACTGTGTCCAGGGTTCCAGGACCTCTGCCTGGGTCCTGATGTCTTGCTAGCAGATTAGTCCTGTCCTCAAGACAATGTCACTTTTTTTACAACACAGTTCCCTGTGCTCAAGAGATCTCTTGCAGTTCAGACAGGAGGCTTTTCTGCCTCTCTGATTAGCCACGCAGAGACTGGTTAATTGTCTCTACCTACAATGAACCAGCTCCCTGCTGAATTCTTCAGATCAATACACAGGCCCTGTTACATATCTCACATATTTGCGGGTAGCTTGTGCTAGCCATGGCTGAAGCCCATCCCTCCACTGTCACTCGAGATGTACCTCTGGCTCGAATGAGAATGGATGAAGGGAGAGAACCCTCAGTCACAATGGGATTGGAGCCCTTTCTCCAGGTAACCAGTGTCTCTTCAAGAAGGTGCTTCAAATCAGCACTCGTTAGTCGCTCGAGGAGGAGTTTTCGCTCAAGCTCCTCTTTCCCCTTCCCCAAGTCTTCTTTTAACCACTTGGCCATGTGTCAGGCGATCTTTTCTTCCTTGAGACTAGGGTAACGACCTGCAGTGGGTTCAGTACAAATGATCCCGGGTGGTTCAACCAGGGCGGAATTTTTATCTACTCTGATTGCTCCTCATGGCATCTCTGTTTGGTAGTCGGTAGACTTATCGTCTTGGAATATTACTTATTTTATGCTGACGATTCTTCAATGTGTGAGGAGATCCCAAGTGATCTCTGGTGGGGTATCTCTGCTATAAAAGAACAATTTTGAAGCACCTTCAGAACCAGGGGTCCCCGGTCTACAGCTTTCTCATCCATCATGGGTTTATCCGCAACAAGCATGATCGCCTTATCAGTAGAGACGTCATTTGCGTTTTTTTCAGGATACTTAGATTCCAGTACATCAGTTTGGTTGTAGTTCTCACAGCTAAACCATTACCTATGGCCTCTCTTCTTTGTAGCTGGCAAACCTGTAGTTGTGTGCCTTTTTCCCTTGCAAAGACGAGTAGACAACTAGTGTTGTATCTTTAGAGGCTTGATCACCAATATGGTTCTGCCTCATTCTAGCCAAAGATTGAATCCTTATAGTGGCTATTTTCATTGGGAGAGATATGGCTTGGGACATGTGGGCACGGTAGCATGACTGAATTCTTTTTGCACTTCTCAGTCATAATTCGGTTCTTCTTTCTTGAATTTTGTGGAAAGCTGAATGTACTGAGACAGCATTGCGGCTGTGCTTATAGCAATGCACAGCTTGCATGGTTGTGACATAGGACCTATATCTGGATTGAATCACACCAGTAGCTTCCTGTAGCATCTGACTGGAGTAAAATGACACATTGTTTCAAATGTTCATAATTTTTTCTTTGTCGTTGCATTGTCCATATTTACTGGAAAACGCAGGCTGCTTTATTCTGGCGACACAGCTGACGAGTTGTATTGTATTGTATGTCTTTATTTATATAGCGCCATTAATGTACATAGCGCTTCACAGTAGTAATACATGTGGTAATCAAATAAATAACAGATAATATAAATAACAGGTCATGGGGATAAGTGCTTTAGACATAAAAGTAACATTAAGGAAGAGGAGTCCCTGCCCCGAGGAGCTTACAATCTAATTGGTAGGTAGGGAGAACGTACAGAGACAGTAGGAGGGAGTTCTGGTAAGTGCGTCTGCAGGGGGCCAAGCTTTATGGATCATGTGTTCAGAATATCCACAGTGCTATTCATATGCTTCTTTAAGCAAGTGTGTCTTAAGGTGGGTCTTAAAGGTGGATAGAGAGGATGCTAGTCGGGTACTGAGGGGAAGGGCATTCCAGAGGTGTGGGGCAGTCAGTGAAAAAGGTTTAAGGCGGGAGAGGGCTTTAGATAAAAAGGGGGTAGAATGAAGACATCCTTGAGCAGAACGCAAGAGTCGGGGTGGTGCATAGCGAGAAATTAGGGCTGAGATGTAAGGAGGGGCAGAAGAGTGTAAAGCTTTAAAAGTGAGGAGAAGAATGGAGTGTGAGATGCGGGATTTGATTGGAAGCCAGGAGAGGGATTTCAGGAGGGGAGATGCTGAGACAGATCTAGGAAAGAGTAGAGTGATTCTGGCAGCAGCATTTAGGATAGATTGTAGGGGAGACAGGTGAGAGGCAGGAAGGCCGGACAGCAGGAGGTTACAGTAATCAAGACGGGAGAGAATGAGGGCCTGAGTCAGAGTTTTAGCAGTCGAGCAACAGAGGAAAGGGCGTATCTTTGTTATATTGCGGAGGAAAAAGCGACAAGTTTTAGAAATGTTTTGAATGTGAGGGGCGAATGTGAGAGAGGAGTCGAGTGTGACCCCTAGGCAGCGTGCTTGGGCTACTGGGTGGATGATCGTAGTTCCAACAGTAATGTGGAAGGAGGTAGTAGGGCCAGGTTTGGGAGGAAGTATGAGGAGCTCTGTTTTAGCCATGTTGAGTTTAAGGCGACGGAGGGCCATCCAGGATGATATAGCAGAGAGACATTCAGAAACTTTGGTCTGTATAGCAGGTGTAAGGTCAGGTGTTGAGAAATATATTTGTGTGTCGTCAGCATAGAGGTGATATTTAAACCCAAAAGATGTTATTAGGTCACCTAGAGAGAGTGTGTACAGAGAAAAGAGAAGAGGTCCCAGGACAGAGCCCTGGGGTACCCCCACAGAGAGATCAATAGAGGAGGAGGAGGTGTTAGCAGAAGAGACACTGAAAGTACGATGGGAGAGGTAGGATGAGATCCAGGATAGAGCTTTGTTCTGAATACCAAGAGTATGGAGAATGTGAAGGAGAAGAGGGTGGTCCACGGTGTCAAATGCGGCAGAGAGGTCGAGTAATATGAGCGTTTTCGTTCTTCTGTAGGCAGCCTGTATGATGAGTGCTGCAGAGCGTTTGCACAGATTCCTTTCTCTCTTCAACCTTGCTTAGATAAGAACTTTGTAGTATTTCTGAATTATTTGACTGCTTTTCTCCCTTTTCAACAAGTTTAATTCCCCATTGGGAGAATTCTGTTTCTTGAGCTTACTCTGAGTGTGCATCCTTCATTATATTTTGGAGCTCTTCAGATTTCTTCTCAAGGATCCCAGCTGCTTGCCTCTTCCAGGTTTCTTTTTCCTGGGTGTGCTGTTGGGGGTGGAGCAGCGTTTCTGCTCTTTTAGCTCTTGCTTCATTTTCTGGATCTTCTCATGGTCCCTCTCGTACTGAGTTCTCTGGCCTCTATGCTCAGCCTCCAGCAATGCTCTGTTGTTGCTCAGGGTAGTCTTCAGTTCCTCATGCTGCACTGCAAGGAAACACTGGATTCTCAGACATTCCTGCAGCACTTAAAACTTCGTTAGCAGCCTGCACATTTTCTCCCTGCAGAGATTGCTGCTTCTCTTCGGCATTCTGTACGTGCGTACACAGACCATGCAGATGGCTCTGCAGTAGGTACTCTGCTTGTGTACATTGTTTCATTGATTCTAACTTTTCATGTTCAAATAGTTCCTTCATTTTTTCTAGCTCATGAAAGTTTTCATTCCTTTCACTGACGTGGTCAGTCAAATTAAAATTTTCCTCTTTCAGGCTTGTATTTTCTCTTTTTGCAGTCTATAATATTCAGGTATTTTCAGAGAAGGAAAAAAGGCTTTATGTTGTAAAGACTTTCCCCAGCAAGAAGCACATTAACGGTGCACACCTAGCCTGTTAAAACTTAACATTTATTGTGCTTTGATTAAAATAATGGTACACATATACATTAAACTTTATATCCAAAATTAAACAGTGTGTATCGTGTTATTAAGAAACTTAATTGATAAGGGGTGCAAGTATAAGACTCTGTTAATTAATCCATAGCCATCATTATTGTGTAATCATAGGATACTTATATATAATAATCCTACAATAATGGATAAGTGTATACTCCTGTGTGCAGTTATAATAGTAATGCTGACATCAATACTTCAACAAGCACATTGTCCCTACCACAGGTGAATGAAGTAACTAGTTGCTGGAATAATTGTTAGACCAGTGGTCCTGACTGAATGTCACTCAATGCTATATAAGAGATATGGGTCAGTAACACAGCATACTTAATTACTCACCATAGACTGTGCCTATTGTGCATATACTGTACACCCTGGTGAACTGCTGATATTGCCAGATATAATTGGTTCTCATTATATATAAACGTCATAATGACACAGTTCTAACATCACTGTATAATTTTACACTCATCTAATTGCAATACAAGGATTACACAGTTATATTAGAAAGAGTGGACAGTGCCCTAAGGTTGGGTGCAATGCACAGCACAGTGAATGGTGAGAGGTAAGTGGATTGATTCCGTGCCAGTGACCCATTAGTTTATAATTATACCAACATTATAATGTCATGAAAGTCATTGACTACATTAATAAGTTCGGTCAAAAGCTAGCTTAAAGCTGCAGTTCAGTCAATATCCTGCATGTGTGTTTTTTTTCAATAAATCAGTTCTGTACTGTGAGAAAATACTTGTAGCATTTTCTTTTTTTTTAAAAACAACTTTGAAAGACAATTTGTAATGTATTCTAATGTAACGAGCATTTTTGTTTCTATAGCAACCCTTTAGAAAGGCACAACCCCTTCCTTTTCTGTAACAGGCTCTGGCACACCCCTTTGTGAGTCCTGCCCCCTCCACAGCCGTGCACGTGCACAAATGTATCAGTCATTGCCTGGTCACATGATCTTCCCCACAGAATTGTCAGAGCAGCAGAAGAGAGTAGCTCAGAATGAATGAATTAAACCTTATTCCATTGCACGTGTTTAGTTAATGTTAAATATTAACAACTAATTTAAAATCAAATCTGTATATATATCATACTGTAAACAATATGTATTTAATTTTGTGTGAAAGTGTACAATTCAATGTGTGTGTTATTAAAATTAATAATGGCTTGTTCTTGTATAGCGCTGCTAGTTTTACATAGCACTTTACAGAGACATTTTGCAGGCACAGGGCCCTGCGGAGCTCAGGTGTGTATGTATGTGTGTGTATGATATAGATATATATGCACACGCACGCATATACATGCACACATACGCACACATACATGCACACACACGCACACATATACACACACACACACAAACATGCGCACACACGCACACATATACACACACACACAAACATGCGCACACAAACACACACAAACATGCGCACACGCACATATACATGCGCACACGCACACATATACACGCACACATATACACGCACACAAACATGCGCACACGCACACAAACATGCGCACACATACATAGACACGCACACACAGTGTGTATGTATATGTGTGTATATATTTATGGTATTGCTTGACCTGAGGAAGAGAGGAAAACTCTTGAAAGCTTGTCCCATGACACAAATTCTTGGTCCAAATAAAAAAAGGTATCAACAAATACTGAAGAACTTATATATTCTGGTGTGTGTATGTGTATATATATATATATATATGTATATGTGTATATATATATATGTGTATGGATGGATATACAGCGAAGGTCATCAGCCGGCAGCGACAGAGGACAGCAGTCGGCGGCGGAGGGAGAGAAGGACGGCATCCTGCAGCGAAGCTCGGCAGCGACAGAGGACAGCAGCCGGCGGCGGAGGGAGAGAAGGACGGCATCCTGCAGCGAAGCGCGGCAGAGGACAGCAGTTGGTGGCGGAGGGAGAAAAGGACCATGTGAATGGAGCAGGAGCGGGACAGGAGGGCGGTAGGGAGGAGTTACACCGTGGCAGCGGCAGACACCGGAAGTCAGAGAATTCTTCTGTCAGACCGCTGGGTTGCGCACATACGTGTGTGTGTGTGTGTGTGTGTATAGATAGATATATCTATCTATATAGATATATATACACACACATATATATATATATATAGAGAGAGAGAGATCTATCTAGATATATATATCTATTACATACATACATACACACACACACACACACACACCTCTATCTAGACAAATCACCCAAAAATCTACTCACCCCAGTCCCGCCTTTTAAAAAAAGAAATTGAATAAATTCCTAGTAAGAACTAATAACATTTGTTTTTGATATAACCGTTTATTTATTGTATTACATTTATACTTTACTAAAATTAGTCCTTGTTACTGTACATAGTTCCTTACGTGGGTGTGTGTAAGGGAAAATCTAGTAAAAAAAAGCCAGATATAAATGAGTGAGAGAGAGGGTGGGTGACGGAGAGGGTGGGTGACTGTGAGGGAGAGGGTGGGTGATGGTGGGTGGGTGACTGGGTACTTGTGGTGACACACATATATATATATATATATATATATATATAGACACGCACACACAAAAAAAATATATATATACACACACACACCCACGTGTGTATATATATATATATTTTGTGTGTGTATACTGGTAGAAAAAAGGGGGGTCCTCCGGCGCGTTACTCTGCTTGTGGCTCCACGGCGTTTAAGGCATATAAGTGAGGGAGAGAAGAGAGGGGACCACAGTAAGGGACCAATACAGTGATTATACACAGCTCTTCGTTTGATTGGGGAGGGAGGGAGGGGGGGGAGTAGGGGTGTTGGGGGATCAATAGAGATTGAACGATACTGCTACATAAAGGAGACACACTTACATCAAAAATATCTAATATCTTGAATTCTTCTACTCTTCTCCTTATATAGCTGCGTGTTGTTGAGGGTGAGGAAAGACCTCCTGGTATCCTCCTTAGCAAAAAATAAAGGGAAAAAATAGTGCAATACAGTTTATTAACAATGGAAAAAAAAGGACTGAAAACTGCTGAAAATCTATGTTCCTGTTAAACAAATGGCATCTCTAAGATCTCCTTCTTCTCCATGAGTCATAGCATATTGGATTCATTGGTAATACCCATATTTTAGATCAACATCTTTTTAAATGCCAAATTTAGGTTTTATCCAAATATTTTAAAGCAACATTAACTTATATTTTACTTACAATTTAAGAATATTTAGCCAATAAGTAAACTATCTCCCCTTCCTAATTATCCATCTTATCTACCTTGTTTTTAATTAAATAGTATCCACACAAAAGGCTTGCCACCATTAAAGTTTTTTAGGCATGCCATTTGTTCTTAATCATGCTGTATTTAATTATTTAATCACCATGTATAATTTGTATCATGACACTAAGTCAACAAAGTAAGAGCAATTGAGTTTAAGGACCTACACCTATGTTATGAGTCAAACCAGCACCCTTGGAGTTAAACTGACGATTCTACAGTGTATATAAGACTGCTGCTACCCTTTGCCTATACACGTCACTGAGGAAGCATTGGCGAAACGCGTTTGACGTTTTTTGGCCATTACAAGCCACCGTAGTGAGGACTTGACTCCCCTGTACTATCTGGCTCGGCGATCCCGCCGTCTGCGCATGCGCATGCGCACCGGAGCAGGGAGCTGAAATCTGTATGCTGTGTATGCTGAGGGACAGGCCGTTTTTGAGGAGGACATAGCCTGTGCACGGGCTTTTGGAAACTCTCAATCCCAGCCACCCGAAGTGAAGATCAACACAGCAACCATCTGCCAACAGGGAAACAGCCAGGACAAAGCAGCCCAACCCAGGAAGGGATCCGTTGTGGAGTCTGGCAGCATCTCCTCTCTATGCCTGAAATTATCGGCCGCTTGTAAGTGTTCAATCTCTTTTTTTCCATTGTTAATAAACTGTATTGCACTATTTTTTCCCTTTATTTTTTGCTAAGGAGGATACCAGGAGGTCTTTCCTCACCCTCAACAACACGCAGCTATATAAGGAGAAGAGTAGAAGAATTCAAGATATTAGATATTTTTGATGTAAGTGTGTCTCCTTTATGTAGCAGTATCGTTCAATCTCTATTGATCCCCCAACACCCCTACTCCCCCCCCTCCCTCCCTCCCCAATCAAACGAAGAGCTGTGTATAATCACTGTATTGGTCCCTTACTGTGGTCCCCTCTCTTCTCTCCCTCACTTATATGCCTTAAACGCCGTGGAGCCACAAGCAGAGTAACGCGCCGGAGGACCCCCCTTTTTTCTACCAGTATCCACACAGAGGTTGGTGAATCACCTCTGAGAGACTCAGGCTGCGGAACTGCTTTGTGCCAAGGACAGGAGCCATATATTGAACAGTAGGCTAATTCTTTTTTGGCGCAACTTTTCTCTCAGATATTATTATCTGTGTATTCATTTAAGTTTGCAGCCTCAAATATCCTACAATATGGAGAAAGCATCATTATTCTATACCAGGTCACATAGAGTTTCCATCCTGGAAGATGTATTTGATACCTCACAGGGAGAGGAGATGATTACAACTGACGAAATTCTAGTTAGTCCTGGCATAGATGAGGATAAAATGTTCTTTGAATTCCAGCACCTAGAAAAACTTCTGACAGAAGAAATAAAAGTATGCTGGGATCTGGCCGCAATAGAAAAATATATAGCGAAAGCCAGGATACCCAGGGGGTTACGTTTATACAAAAATCCTACATTAGAACAAGATAACCCCACATTCATCACAGAGTGGAACAGGATACTAGATAATTGTTCATTTGAACTGATGCGGTTCATCACAATAACTAGGGGGGAGACACTAAAAAGGATTGATAAAGAAATTATTGAGACCCAAAGAAATTTGGAGATATATGATCACCATGAAGAATTCAATCATTGTGAGATAGAAATTAAAGATAGATTAGATAAGATAGAAGAAACAACGAAAGATAATAAGAGGGCCAAATTTTTAAGGGATAAGCAAGATTACACAGAAAATAAATACAGAGATTATAAGACCAAAGATAAGAGCAACAGGGTAGCAGCACAACACAAAGAAAGAAGCCACTCAAGAACACCAGAAACAAGAGAAAAAAGAGAGAGAAGCAAATCAGTAAGAAAACAGAAACCTTACCATATAGATAAAGAACGGGAGAAAGGGAGAGATAGACATAGATATACAGAAACAAATAACCGTAAGGATAACAAAGACCATTTTAGGGAGAACAGAAAACATAGTAGATACACAGATTGGAAATTATCCAATAACAATAAAAGATATGGAGGAAATTCTAAGAATTATAAAGAAAAAGAATACCCCCCTAGGGAAAAAAGGGATACAACTCCAAAAGAAAATCACTATAGGAAAGATAGAGATTATGAGGGGGACATGCGGAATGAGAGAAGGGATGGTGAGAGATATAGATCACCATGGAGGAATGGCAACCAATACCAAAAGAGGGAACCCCCTTTTCTAGAACAAAGGAGAGGATGGGAGCGAGACAGAGAACCAGAGGGTTATTACCCACGGATGTGGAGAGCAAACTCGGGGATAACATCCAGGGAAGGAAGAGACGGAGGAAGAAGAGAGGCTGTAGAGGGGGGAAGAAGAGACTAACAAAAATAGACAAATCAATTATTAAGTCAGGAATATTTAATCTCAGTAAGCATATTTTAAGCAAAGAAGAAGAAGGCATACTAAATAGAGGCCTCAACTTTGCTCCCACAAATAGGGCATCTGCATTCCAAACATTTATGGATGCTCAGAAATACATACGGAGATTAACCTTAAAAAGGTACTTTGAAAAAACTAAAAATGATTATAGAGACAGAGTCCCAACAAATATAGAAGATACATCCAATCCCTATACACACACGTCCTTAAAAAACCCTTCATCCTTCTACCCAAGTTTCTGTAAGGGTCCCTATTTAGAGACCTTCCAGAAACTAGTGGAAGAAGATTTGAAAACAATAGGGGATAAAAAATCTAAAATAAGACCCAATTTCACAAAAAAGGAAAGAGCAGTTCTGGATGAATTGTCAGAGAACAAAGAGTTGGTAATTAAACCAGCAGACAAGGGAGGTGGAGTAGTAATTTTAAACACTGAAGATTACATAAAAGAGGCAGAACGCCTATTGGGGGATACTACTACTTATGTAAAGTTAAAATCCAACCCAATTGCACTCTACACCAAAGAACTAACAATATTGTTAGATGAAGGCCTGGAGAAAGGTATTCTCCTCAAAAAAGAGTATGAATTTATTGCAACGAAGAATCCTAGAATACCGGTCTTCTATTATCTGCCAAAATTACATAAATCTCTAATTAACCCCCCCGGAAGACCCATAATATCTGGGATTGGCTCACTAACCCAAAACTTTTCAGCTTACATTGATACCTTACTCCAACCTGCGGTTAAGAAGTTGCCTTCCTACCTAAAAGACACAACCCAAGTGATACAATCACTGGACAGGATAGAATGGCAATCAGATTATATACTTGCTACATGTGACATCACATCCCTGTACACATGTATAGACCATGCCCAGGGTTGTGAGGCTACATTGTATTGTCTGGAAAAGTATTTGAACTTAGAAGAAACACAGAAAAAGTTTTTAATTGATGGAATTGGTTTTATCTTGAATCACAATACCTTTTGGTTCGAGGGCAACTACTTCCTGCAAAAAAGAGGGACCGCAATGGGTACCAGGTTTGCCCCCAGCTATGCCAACCTCTTCCTTGGATGGTGGGAGGATCAAACAATTTGGCCAAATAAGATGTGGGAGGCAAACCTGGTACTCTACAGGCGCTATATAGATGATATCATCATCATATGGAAAGGCGACCCTGAATCTCTACATAATTTTTTTACCACAATCAATATTAACAATTTGAATTTAATTTTTACTTATAGTATGAGTTTGACTGAGGTGATATTTCTAGATTTGGAGGTTTTTATTGATAAAGGTATTATTAACACTAAGACACATTTTAAAACAGTGAATTGCAACAATTTTATCAAAGCCAATAGCTGCCATAAGAAGAACTGGCTAGAAAATATCCCCTACGGCGAGTTTAGACGTTTAAAGCGAAATTGTACGCAACATAGTGACTTTGAACAACAAATAATACCAATGAAGAATAAATTTCTGGAGAAAAAATATAACATACATATAATCGACAAAGCACTCAAAAAGGTAGGAGAGGTAGACAGCAGGACATGTTAGTCTATAAAGAAACGAAGCCTAAAAATAGAGACGAAGCTTTTATTCCTTTTATTACACCGTATAGCACAAATTTTAAGCAAATAGAAGGTGTTTTAAACAAGCATTGGCACATTTTAAAACAAGACGACCTTTTAAAAGAAATAATCGGAAATAAACCAGCGGTTATTTATTCCAAAGCTCCAAACATTAAACAAAAACTCGTACCGAGCTTTTTACCCCCAAAAACTAAGAGCTGCTGGCTAGACCAATTAACAAAGGGTTTTAAAAGATGTGTAAACTGCAAGGCATGTGGAAACAATAGAACACCAGATATCAGAACAACTTCCTTCAATTGCACTATATCTAACCTAGACTATGTTATCAAGTCACATATTACTTGTGATAGCAAAGGTGTGATCTATGTACTACAGTGTAGTTGCAACCTGCAGTATGTAGGTAGGACAATTCGAAAATTGAAAACAAGAGTGGGAGAACACATAAGAAATATATGTAATGGTTTAGAGACTCATAGCGTCTCAAACCATTATAAAATCAAACACGATCAGAATCCTTCTTGTTTGAAATTCTTTGGAATTGAACTAGTAAAACCCGATTGGAGGGGAGGAGATTACATAAAGAAAATTAATAAAAGAGAATCCTTTTGGATTTTCACCCTCCAAACACTGGCACCTAAGGGGTTAAATATAGACATGGAGGTTACAGCCTTTCTACCATAACATCAAGTGACCTACTTAATCTATTACCGTTTTTTAACAACTAAGTTAATATTCACCTCAATAGAAAAACTTAAGATTACAAGTATCCTCATTTTAGGACTGAAAACTGCTGAAAATCTATGTTCCTGTTAAACAAATGGCATCTCTAAGATCTCCTTCTTCTCCATGAGTCATAGCATATTGGATTCATTGGTAATACCCATATTTTAGATCAACATCTTTTTAAATGCCAAATTTAGGTTTTATCCAAATATTTTAAAGCAACATTAACTTATATTTTACTTACAATTTAAGAATATTTAGCCAATAAGTAAACTATCTCCCCTTCCTAATTATCCATCTTATCTACCTTGTTTTTAATTAAATAGTATCCACACAAAAGGCTTGCCACCATTAAAGTTTTTTAGGCATGCCATTTGTTCTTAATCATGCTGTATTTAATTATTTAATCACCATGTATAATTTGTATCACGACACTAAGTCAACAAAGTAAGAGCAATTGAGTTTAAGGACCTACACCTATGTTATGAGTCAAACCAGCACCCTTGGAGTTAAACTGACGATTCTACAGTGTATATAAGACTGCTGCTACCCTTTGCCTATACACGTCACTGAGGAAGCATTGGCGAAACGCGTTTGACGTTTTTTGGCCATTACAAGCCACCGTAGTGAGGACTTGACTCCCCTGTACTATCTGGCTCGGCGATCCCGCCGTCTGCGCATGCGCATGCGCACCGGAGCAGGGAGCTGAAATCTGTATGCTGTGTATGCTGAGGGACAGGCCGTTTTTGAGGAGGACATAGCCTGTGCACGGGCTTTTGGAAACTCTCAATCCCAGCCACCCGAAGTGAAGATCAACACAGCAACCATCTGCCAACAGGGAAACAGCCAGGACAAAGCAGCCCAACCCAGGAAGGGATCCGTTGTGGAGTCTGGCAGCATCTCCTCTCTATGCCTGAAATTATCGGCCGCTTGTAAGTGTTCAATCTCTTTTTTTCCATTGTTAATAAACTGTATTGCACTATTTTTTCCCTTTATTTTTTGCTAAGGAGGATACCAGGAGGTCTTTCCTCACCCTCAACAACACGCAGCTATATAAGGAGAAGAGTAGAAGAATTCAAGATATTAGATATTTTTGATGTAAGTGTGTCTCCTTTATGTAGCAGTATCGTTCAATCTCTATTGATCCCCCAACACCCCTACTCCCCCCCCTCCCTCCCTCCCCAATCAAACGAAGAGCTGTGTATAATCACTGTATTGGTCCCTTACTGTGGTCCCCTCTCTTCTCTCCCTCACTTATATGCCTTAAACGCCGTGGAGCCACAAGCAGAGTAACGCGCCGGAGGACCCCCCTTTTTTCTACCAGTATCCACACAGAGGTTGGTGAATCACCTCTGAGAGACTCAGGCTGCGGAACTGCTTTGTGCCAAGGACAGGAGCCATATATTGAACAGTAGGCTAATTCTTTTTTGGCGCAACTTTTCTCTCTTTTTATTATTATTTGTGTGTGTATATATATATATATTTATATGCAAATATAACTATGCTCATCTGCATGTCTTAGGCAGGTCTGCAACCCCGCCTTTCCCCATTATCACCCAGCATACAGCACTTCCACTGCAGCAAGGAATTCTGGGAAATGACATGCAAATGAGCACACAGTGTCACTTTTTGCCTCAATAACCATTTTTAACATGGTTCCCTATAGGCTTAATGAGACCCATCAAGGTCGAAACAGCTGTCTGTGGGTGGTTTTCTGGGTATGCACCTTAACCCTGGCTGTGCTCAAAGCTGTGACCATGCAGCAAGCTTAAGCCTATAGGGAACCATGTTAAAAATGGTTATTGAGGCAAAAAGTGACACTGTGTGCTCATTTGCATGTCATTTCCCAGAATCCCTTGCTGCAGTGGAAGTGCTGTATGCTGGGTGATAATGGGGAAAGGCGGGGTTGCAGACCTGCCTAAGACATGCAGATGAGCATACAGTTATATTTGCATATTTGCTTTCCTGTGGAGGGTTTTTGTCACTTTTTTTACTCACCATAACTTAACTCAGTATTATGTTTTTTTATATATTTATACACGCACGCACGCACGCACGCACGCACGCACGCACACACACACACTGGTACACACACACACACTGGTACACACACACACTAACACACACACACACTATATAACACACACACACACACTATATATAACACACACACACTATATATAACACACACACACACTATATATAACACACACAGTATATATAACACACATACACACACATACACTATATATAACACACACACACACACACTATATATAACACACACACTATATATATATATATATATATATATATATATATATATATATATATATAATATCTCTCTCACACACACACACACACACACACACACACACACACACACACACACACACACACACACCCTCCCGGTGGCCGCACAACCCCACTCCATCTCCAGCGCGGGCAGGGAGGCAGCCACGGTGATCGGGGAAGAAGGGGGACACATCACCCACTCCCCCCCCCCCCCCCACGGGGGCAGCGCAACCTCACGGTGATCGGGGAAGAAGGGGGACACATCACCCGCTCCCCCCCCCTCCGGGGGCAGCGCAACCTCACTCCATCTCCCGCACGGGCAGGGAGGCAGGCACGGTGATCGGGGAAGAAGGGGGACACATCACCCGCTCCCCCCACGGGGGCAGCGCAACCTCACGGTGATCGGGGAAGAAGGGGGACACATCACCCACTCCCCCCTTCCCCCCCACGGGGGCAAGTCAACCCCCCTCCATCTCCTGCATGGGCAGGGAGGCAGGCACAGGGATCGGGGCAGAAGGGGGACACATCACAGCAGCAGATCGGGAGCAAGCGCACGTCACTGGGAGACTCATGAATATTCATGATCTTCCACTGACTGACGGAGCAGATTATAAACAAACCCCAGCTTTTAAAATGTCGCCAAATTTCGCCGATCAATACACAGAGAACGGATTGACCTGCAGCTATACAGTTCTTTAGTTAAGTAGAGATTGCACACATGAAACTATTAAAGTAAAAAAATAAATAAAATAAAAAAAGACTGAACTGCAGCTTTAATATCCCTCAGTTCAAACATAGGTACCAATGGTAGAGACTAATAACAATTTAGCACACGGCGGTGCTTTCTATCAGCATGATACAACCTTTCAAACTGCCACAGTGTCGATACACGGAGTCTGGCACTCCTCCTGCGATGACGTCACCACGTCCCACCCACGTTCAGTGACATCACCACGTGTACTGCCTAACGCGTTTCCCTCCCACCAGGGAGCTTCGTCAGAGGCTGGTATTTACACTGTGTATCGACACTGTGGCAGTTTGAAAGGTTGTATCATGCTGATAGAAAGCACCGCCGTGTGCTAGATTGTTATTAGTCTCTACCATTGTTACCTATGTTTGAACTGAGGGATATTAAGCTAGCTTTTGACCGAACTTATTAATGTAGTCAATGACTTTCATGACATTATAATGTTGGAATAATTATAAACTAATGGGTCACTGGCACGGAATCAATCCACTTACCTCTCACCATTCACTGTGCTGTGCATTGCACCCAACCTTAGGGCACTGTCCACTCTTTCTAATATAACTGTGTAATCCTTGTATTGCAATTAGATGAGTGTAAAATTATACAGTGATGTTAGAACTGTGTCATAATGTTTATGACGTTTATATATAGTGAGAACCAATTATATCTGGCAATATCAGCAGTTCACCAGGGTGTATATGCACAATAGGCACAGTCTATGGTGAGTAATTAGGTATGCTGTGTTACTGACCCATATCTCTTATATAGCATTGAGTGACATTCAGTCAGGACCACTGGTCTAACAATTATTCCAGCAACTAGTTACTTCACCTGTGGTAGGGACAATGTGCTTGTTGAAGTATTGATGTCAGCATTACTATTATAACTGCACACAGGAGTATACACTTATCCATTATTGTAGGATTATTATATATACGTATCCTATGATTACACAATAATGATGGGTATGGATTAATTAACAGAGTCTTATACTTGCACAACTTATCAATTAAGCTTCTTAATAACACGATACACACTGTTTAATTTTGGATATAAAGTTTAATGTATATGTGTACCATTATTTTAATCAAAGCACAATAAATGTTAAGTTTTAACAGCCTAGGTGTGCACCGTTAATGTGCTTCTTGCTAGGGAAAGTCTTTACAACATAAAGCCTTTTTCCTTCTCTGAAAATACATTTCATATCAGCACACAGGTAGCACCCGGTATCTATCTTGATATCTTAGGCTATAATCAATTTATACAAATGTCAAATTACATGCATCAGTGAGCGATATACTTTATATGGTTTTTGCTATAATATTCAGGGCCTCCTCGTAATTCTCATTCCATTTACTGTACACACTTTTGAGTGGAGACTCCCGGTTTCCTTGTGTGAGACTTCTATCTCTAGGTTGAGGGTGTAAAGCTCCTTTTGAGCACCTTTACGATCCATACTAAGCCTGCGGATATCTTTTTGAGATAGTTCCAGCTCCTCAGCGATACTGTGAAATTACTTTTTGGAGATTTCCAGTTCTGTGTGTCGACTGCTGATCACCTGGTTAGAAGCATCCAGCTCCATGCGGAGAGTATGAACCTCATTCTGTGATATGTCCAACTCTGTCTGGATACTGTTAATCTCCTGGCAAGACACATCCAGCTCTATATTGAGTGAATGGACCTCTTTCTGGAAGATGTCCTGCTCAGTACCTAGACTGTGAAATGCTTTCTGGTAGATTTCTAGCCCGTAATGGAGACTGCAAATCTCTACACGAGAGAGTTTGAGCTCCGTATTAAGGCGGTCAACCTCCTTTCGAGAGCCTCTGAGCTCTGCATCGAGACTGAGAGATGCCTTCTGAGATAGTCCAAGGTCTACACTGAGATGGAAGGCCTGCTATTGAGCCTCCTCCTGTTTCTGCTGCAAGTCAGCAATAATTTTGTTGCGAGCGCCTCTGTTTCTTTATGATGTCGGTATTAATAGCGTTCGCCGTATTCAGCTCAGTTGTCAGGTCTTTGAAGTCACTACATAAGCGTCGCTCCATGTTCATCACAGTTCCACAGTCAAAGGTAATTGTGAACAGATCACTCTGTAGCTTGGCATTAGCTTCTATCTCCTTTTTCAATCGTTCACAGAGGAGATCACAGTTATGCGTGGCAGTTTTCAGTTCATCTTCAGGGCTGGCCAAGGGACTGACACTTACTTGTTACAGCTCCACTTCCCTGGTAAAGTTTAAGGGTTTATCACTGTCAACACGGGACCGCCACTCCTCCCTGACTACAAATGTTAAATTACTCTCTGGATCAACATGCTTCCCATGTTTACTTATTTGGTATATCCCTTTATACCTTTAGTTTCTAAAAAGATGTTCAACCTTTTTTTGAAGCTATCTATTGTATCTGTCATTACAGTCTCCATGGGTAACGAATTCCAAATGATGTTTACTTCCCTTCCATCCAATGCCTGTTTAATGCAAGATAAGATCTTGTTTGACTTTGCAGTTACTGCATGACATTAGGCACTATAGTTACCCCTGCTGTCTACAAGCACTCCTAAATCCGTCTCCATCAAGGATTCTCCTAATTTGTCCCCATTTACCATAATTTGTAAGTTACCTGTTTATTCTTGTTTCCCAAATGCATAAACTTACATTTATCTGTATTAAACCTCATTTGCCATTTACCTGCCCAAGTTTCCAAATCTATCCTTCTAGATGGAAATTACATCCTGCTCTGATTCTACTTCCTTACACAATTCAGTTTCATCAGCAAAGATGGAGACTTGCTCTCTATGCCAACCTCAAGGTTATTAATAAACAAGTTAAAAAACAGGGGTCCCAGTAACAATCCTTGAGGTACGCCACTCACAACTTTAGCCCAACTTGAAAAAGTTAATTTTTCTTTCTGTTGTCTATCCTTCAACCAGTTTTCAATCCACGTACAAATATTTTTAGCGAGTCCAATTTGCTTTAGTTTTTACACTATACTGTAGCCTCCTTTGTGCATATCTTTCATGTAGCACCAAAATAAGTGCATATATCTGTAGTAGCTCCCTCCCCTTGAATTCCTTTAAAAGCAGAGCACGTCCACTTCTTGGTTGACAGTTTAATGTTCCTTGTGGAGCACACCTGAGATACCTGTGAGATATACTAGATTAGCTACATGTCTGAGCAGTGAGCAGCTCAAAAGTATCGTGACAGTGATATTACCCCATCAGCTGGAATAGCTCATACTGCTATAGCTGTGCCCTAGAAAAGCTGTGGTTGTGGGTTCTAGTCATATTGGATTTGACACCATTCTAGTCATTAGGTTAGTGCCTTACACCTTACACTTATTAACTCTATATAGTTGGTATGGAAATCATTTTTGGAAATGTGGGACTCGTTTAAATATAATTTGCATAGCCAATAGTATATATCCCAGCCAGGTACCTCTGGTATGATCCATTTTCAGCACAGACATGTCTCCCGAAGTTATTTAGAGGGAGATTTGAGGGGATATATATCAACTATTAAATTGAAAGTGTCACTCATTTTAAGGGAAGGGGGGGACAGATGGGTAAAAATAATTTGCGGGAAACGGATTTGGACTGTTCCTCCTATCCCTAGTGATGAGGGTTGGAGGATGGATTTTGATTTCAGAGCTAGCAAAGATGATGGGGAAATGCTTAAAATTTAAAGGCAACGTTCAGCGAAGATTAATTCAGCCAGCTAGAGTGAGACAGGTTGAAAGTCTGGGCTTTAATTGCTTCTCCCCCACACGACCATTACAAGTTTTGTCTACCAATTGTCCTGTGTATACCTTGGTAATGAATCAGTATTGATAACAATTAATTGAATTAGGAACTTTGGCTCAATTACGTGTAGGGTGGAGGGAAAGAGGCCAAAAAAGCTGTTGTATCGTTCAAAGACTGTTCAGCAGCATGCAGGACATGAAAGAAAACGATATGGAGGAAACCTGTTAGGAATCATGCCCTTCCTCTTGGTATTCTAAAGAATGTAACAGTGTGTATATATATATATATATATATATATATATATATATATATATATATATATATATACAGTGTTCGACAAACCTATACATTTGCTCGCCCCGGGCGAGTGGATTAAACATCGTGGCGAGCTCCTATTCGCCCAAGCAGCACACAAGTGGTACTAGGTGGCGAGTAGATTTTTTTGTTCGGCGAGTAGATTTTTTGGTGATTTGTCGACCACTGTGTATATATATATATATATATTTCTCAAACCGTTGTATGTGAGTCTGGTTGTCCTGTCCCTAGGGGCAATCGCATTGGACCTTTGGCCCGTCACTCCGCCTCAGGCCAATGAGATTGCTCCCTTGGCCCGCCCGCCCCCGCACACCTCTCATTGGCCTGAGGCGGACTGACGGGCCAAAGGACAGACACAGACACACACACATGCTCTCTCTCTCCCCCCCCTCTGTCCCCCACATCACGTGCGCCACCCTGCACCGGCTCCCGGACGGAGTGGAAGCGCGGCGCGGCCCTCCTGCCACAGCCGCCAACTTCAGGCTCCTCCCCCCTCGCTCTCAACCGGCTCCCGGACGGAGGGGAAGCGCACCGCGGCACTCCTAACCCAGCCGCCAGCGCTCCCTTACCTCCCCGGCGCTCCCTTACCTCCCTGGCGCTCCCTTACCTCCCCGGCACTACCTCCCCGGCCGCTGGCGGGCCAAGCAGCCTCCTCGAATCTACGCCAGTCCCACTCTCCACCACCTCTCACTCCCGTCGTGTGTGTGTGTGGAGAGGGACATTTTACTCCTGCCAACAATTTGTGCCTCACTTTCACCCCTATCCCTGCCCTCCCCCCTACCCCTGCCCTTTCACCCCCCCTACCCCTGCCCTTTCACCCCCCCCTACCCCTGCCCTTTCACCCGCCCTACCCCTGCCCTTCAACCCCCCCCACCCCTGCCCTTCACCCCCCCACCCCTGCCCTTCACCCCCCTACCCCTGCCCTTCACCCCCCCTACCCCTGCCCTTCACACACCCCCTACCCCTGCCCTTCACATCCCCCCCACCCCCCACACTTGCCCCCCCACCACCTGCCCTTCACCCCCCAGCCCTTCACCCCCCCACCCCCTGCCCTTCACCCCCCCAACCCCTGCCCTTCACCCCCCCAACCCCTGACCTTCACCCCCCAACCCCTGCCCTTCACCCCCCCCTACCCCTGCTCTTCACCCCCCATGCCCTACCCCTGTACTTCACCCCCCACCCCCTACCCTTCACCCCCCACCCCTGCCCACCCCCCACCCCTGCCCTTCACCCCCACCCCCTGCTCCTGCCCTTCACCCCCTACCCCTGCCCTTCACCCCCTGCCCTTCGCCCACTGCCCTTCACCCCCCACCCCCTGCCCTTCACCTCCCACCCCTGCCCTTTGCTCCCTGCCCTTCGCCCCCACCCCCTGCCCTTCGCCCCCACCCCCTGCCCTTCGCCCCCACCCCCTGCCCTTCGCCCCCCCACCCCCTGCCCTTCGCCCCCTGCCCTTCGCCCCCCACCCCCTGCCCTTCACCCACTTGCCTTCGCCCCCTGCCCTTCTCCCCATGCCCTTTGCCCCCCACCCCCTGCCCTTCGCCCCCACCCCTGCCCTTCACACACCCCCTACCCCTGCCCTTCACACCCCCCCCACCCTTGCCCCCTCCACCCCCCACACTTGCCCCCCCACCCCCTGCCCTTCACCCCCCAACCCCCTGCCCTTCACCCCCCCAACCCCTGCCCTTCACCCCCCCAACCCCTGCCCTTCACCCCCCCCCTACCCCTGCTCTTCACCCCCCATGCCCTACCCCTGTACTTCACCCCCCACCCCTGCCCACCCCCCACCCCTGCCCTTCACCCCCACCCCCTGCCCTTCACCCCCTACCCCTGCCCTTCACCCCCTGCCCTTCGCCCCCTGCCCTTCGCCCCCTGCCATTCGCCCCCCACCCCCTGCCCTTCACCCCCCACCCCTGCCCTTCGCTCCCCACCCCTGCCCTTCGCCCCCACCCCCTGCCCTTCACCCCCACCCCCTGCCCTTCGCCCCTGCCCTTCGCCCCCCTACCCCTGCCCTTCGCCCCCCACCCCCTGCCCTTCACCCACCTGCCCTTCGCCCCCTGCCCTTCGCCCCATGCCCTTTGCACCCCACCCCCTGCCCTTCGCCCCCACCCCTGCCCTTTGCCCCACCCCCTGCCCTTTGCCCCCCACCCCCTGCCCTTCGCCCCCCTGCCCTTCACCCCCCACCCCCTCCCCTTTGCCCCCCACCCCCTGCCCTTCGCCCCCAGCCCTTTGCCCCCCACCCCCTCCCTGCCCTTTGCCCCCCACCCCCTCCCCGCCCTTCATGCCCCCCACCCCCTCCCCGCCCTTCACCCCCCGCACCCACCCCGCCCTTCACGCATCCCCCCTTCCCACCCCGCCCTTCACGCACCCCGCCCCTGCAATCCCGGGCAACGCCGGGTATATCAGCTAGTATATATATATATATAATAGGAATTTAGCTGCCCCCCAAAAAAAGACTGTCTGGGCAGCAATGTACACACACAGTGGTAACCAGAAGCGAGAGTGAAGTTAGGCAGCTGGGGGGAGGGAAAGCGGCTGGGTGTGAGTAAGTTAAACCATAAAATGGAGAAAAAAAAGGAGCGTGGCTTTCCCAAGGAGGGAGGACGGTTGGTATGGTGAAGCTTAGGTTTCCCGGAAAGAGAGGAGGATGGCCAGGTGAGCAAAGTATAGTTTATGGTTGGTGATGAATACATCAGGGGAGCACGTGAAGCATAGATTGCCCGGGAAGAAGAAGTAGGAGTGCGAGAGGGCCAGACACGACAGGAATCCGTTCTGGAAGTAGCGTCGGATAGTGAAACCATTACAAAGTGAGTCCCATGTTAATCAGTGGCGATGAGCGTTGCATAACGCATTCAGGTGAAGGATAACGTAGGATAATGCATTCCGGCGTCGAAAAACGTCCCATAAGGTTGCGTTGGATATGCCATTCATTGTAAAGTGAAACGTTGGATAACGAGGACTACCTGTAGACTGCAGGATTGCATTCTGATATCACAACTAGTGAAGGAGGCTGGGAAATGCCTGATATTTAAAGGCAAAGCTCAGCTGGGATTAATTAAGCAGCCTGTAGTTGCAGGGCAGGCTGATATTTCTACTTCCCCACGCAACAATTATAGGCTTTAGCCTTCCAAATAGTGCATTTGTGTCTCACACACAGAAATGATCACAAGTACCAAAGTGACTTTTAAAGGTTAGTTTTATTTACAAACTGGATTTCAGCCCAAAGGGCCCATCCCTAATCCTTTCCTATGTTATTATGATTTAAAAAATTAAGAACTGAATAGTCAATCAAAATATTCAAAACTCAAGTATGTGCTTTTATCTAAGAAATAAACAGTAATCTTTGGACTCTGAAACACTCCAACCAGTTTGCACATTTTAAACTATTTCCAATTTGTTCCCATTGCGTTACTTTTGCTTGTGTCATGGTATTTTTTTCTCCAAGTTTTTATAAACAGCATCTGAAGAACAGTTTGACACCTGTCAGGAACTTGAAAGAATGGATATAAAACCTCTTAAGAACATCTTAATTGTTTCCTTTGGATTTCTGCTCTTGTTTACAGCATATGGAGGACTTCAGAGTTTGCAGGTAACATAACGGAATGTGAAATGTGTTTAAATTTTTTTTGTTTAGATGGATCTATTTAAACAGTGTAGATATACAAATGTAGCACAGCTATTAAAGGAGTTTAATCTCACTACTGTGTTTGATTCCTTTCAATTAAGTGGAAATTGCTGTGCATAGTAGCATTGACTTCAGGTACATTTTTTTAAACTTTATTTATTAACAGGCTTTGTAACAATACAGTGAGATACATTTTCATATATACACAAATAACAAAGTAGTGCAAAATAGCCAAATAGGAACATAACATGCATATTATAGTAAATGCACATATCAGGTGTATATATTATTGTGTACATACATCACGTAAATTATAAAGCCCTTTTTTGTCTCTCTTGTTATTTCAACATGTTATTAATATTGTGAATAGGAAGAGAAGAAATTAAACTTTAGCCGCTGGGATGAAAATATTGTGTGACAGATTTCTACTAAAATACCAGCAAACCGGAGCCTCATAATAATAAGGATAGTACAGACTGGATCCAACCCACTAGGAGACTGGAGGCAGAATATGATAACTCTAAACTGAGGTTGTAGAGATTTTGTGTGACAATTCACAAGCTATCAGATGTTAAAGGTCCTCATATATTGAGTTACCTGATGTGTCAGAATAATAAAAACTAATATTAAATCCTCAGCATTTTTAACCTAAAATATTCTTTACAGTTAAATAGTCTCCAGAGCAGTGAGATGTAGTGAGGCTTAATAACACATTTAACAGAACAATAAACAGGTAAAGTGAACTTCTCCCAGAGTCTTACAGTATGTTTTAACAAGGTGAGCAGTCATGTGGAGGCATTAAGAAAACATACTGTATTACTGTATAATATTATAAAACAGCATAGAACAGGAACACAACAAACACAACTGTGTCTAGGACCCTGCAATAAGGAAACCTGTTATATCCACATAGACACTGCAGCTCACCCAGAGTTTGACTTTAACTCTTTAGCAGTGATGAATGATATGATTGTCTATAATATGGGAGATTATTCATGAAGGAAAGAGGAGCGTCCATAGCGTGCGGATCCACCATGAAGACCTGGCCTCCCTGTAAACAGGAATAAGGTGGTCATGTGCCGCCATTTCCATGCTGCCGGCGGTAATCGGTGGTATAGCACGTCCTCTCTCGGGGGTCAGCTCTGGGGCATTTTCAAAAGTAAAAGTTTATGGTGGAGAAGGAAGAGAGAAACCTTTCTCTTGTAGAATTTTGAAGTGATCATTTTCCGGCTCAGTGCGCTCACCAAGGCCCACTGCGCGGCGTGCCCATTTTATAAAAAAAAAGTCAGAAGTAAAAAATGCCGGCGATACTTCGTGCATGCGCAGGGAAGCAGGGGATATGGCCTGCTGCCTGTGGGCCCGCTCCCCCCCACACCCTCCACGCACCCTCCCCGCTCCCAACGTGGGATGGAGGGGAAGCGCCGTTGCGAGACCACGCCTGCCAACACAGCTTCCTCCACACACCTGCCAACACAGCTTCCCCCGCGTGCGCCAACACAGCTTCCCCCACGTGCGCCAACGCATATTCCCCCGCATGCGCCAACACAGATTCCCCCGCGCGCACCTCCTGCCCCGGGCAGCAGCCGCGGAATTAGCTCGCCAGTCTCGCCCCCCCCCCCCCGAGCCTCCTACCTCCTGTGCCCCCCCCCCCACAGCCTAACTCGCATCTGGCGGGCAAGGAAGCAGGAAGCAGCATCCACCCAGTCAAGGTCAGTCACCCACCCAGGCACCCATCCAGTCACTCACCCACCCACTCATTCACTCACTCATCCACCCTCCCAGTCACTCACTCCCCAAACCACCCAGTCACCCACCCAGTAACTCACTCACCCACCCACCCAGTCACTCACTCACTCAACCAACCAGTCACTCAGTCAACCCAGTCACTCAGTCACCCACCCAGTCACTCAGTCACTTACCCACCCAGTCACTCAGTCAAACCCACCCAGTCACTCAGTCAAACCCACCCAGTCACTCAGTCACCTACCCAGTCACTCAGTCACCCACACACCCACCCACTCAGTCATTCAGTCACCCAGTCACTCAGTCACCCACACTGTCACCCACTCACCCACCCAGTCACTCAGTCGCCCAATCAGTCACTCACCCAGTCACTCACCCACCCAGTCACTCACCCACCCAGTCACTCAGTCAGACCCAGTCACTCAGTCCCCCACCCACCCACTAAGTCAATCAGTCACCCACTCAGTCACTCAAGTCACTCAGTCAAGTCACTCAGTCACTCAGCCACCCACCCACCCAGATACTCAGTCACCCATCCACCCAGTCACTAAGTCACCCACCGACACAGTCACCCACACACTCAGTCACCCACCCAGTGACTCAGTTGCCCAATCAGTCACTTACTCACTCACCCACCCAGTCACTAACTCACCCAGCTACCCAGTCAGTCAAGTCACCCACCCAGTAACTCACTCACCCACCCAGTCAAGTCACCCACCCAGTCACTCAGTCACTCACCCACCCAGTCACTCAGTCAACCTACCCATTCAATCAGTCACCCACCCACCCAGTAACTTAGTCACCCACCCAGTCACTTATTCACCCACCCAGTCACTTAGTCACCTACCCACCCAGTCACCCACCCAGTCACTCAGTCACCCACCCAGTCAATCAGTCACCCAATCAGTCACCAACCCACCCAGTCACTCAGTCACCCACTAACCCACTAAGTCACGCACCCACCCATTCACTCACCCAGTCACCCACCCAACTCACTCACTCAGTCACACACCCAGTCACTTTGTCACCCACCCAGTCACTCAGTCACCCACCCAGTCACTTAGTTGCCCACTCAGTCACTCATCCACTTAGTCACCCAGTCACTCAGTCACCCACCCAATTCAACCCAGTCACCCACCCAGTCAACCACCCAGTCACTCACCCACCCACCCAGTCACCCACCCAGTCACCCATCCACCCACCCAGTCACTCAGTCCCCCACCCACCCACTAAGTCACTCAGTCACCCACCCAAGTCAACCCAGTCACTCAGTCACCCATCTCACCCAGTCACACACTCAACCACCCACCCAGTCACTCAGTCAGACCCAGTCACTCAGTCCCCCAACCCACTAAGTCACTCAGTCACCCAGTCACTCAGTCACCCACCCAAGTCAACCCAGTCACTCAGTCACCCACTCAGTCACTCACCCAGTCAATCACCCAGTCACTCAGTCACCCAACTCACCCAGTCACACACTCAACCACCCACCCAGTCACCCACTCAGTCACTCAGTCACCCACCCAGTCACCCATCCACCCACCCAGTCCCTCACTTACCCACCCACCCATCCAGTCACTCAGTCACCTATCCACCCATCCAGTCACTCAGTCACCCACCCAGTCACCCACCCAGTCACTCGGTCACCCAACCCAGTCACTCACCCACCCAGTCACTAACTCACCCACCCACTCAGGCAGTCAGTCACCCACCCACCCAGTCACCCTCTAAGTCAGTCAAAGTCAGTCACCCACCCAGCAGTCACCCACCCACTCATCCAGTCAGTCACCCACCCAGTCAGTCACCTACCCACCCAGTCAGCCACCCACCCAGTCAGTCACCAAGTCAGTCAAGTCAGTCACCCACCCGGTCGGTCAGTCAGTCACCAACCCAGGCAGGAAGTCACCTGTCTTTTGTTGAAAATATAAAAATAAACAGATTGCATTGTAATGGTTTTTTCTGTATTATAATAAGAAGAATTGTTAAGTAAAAGTTGCGCGCTAAAAAATATTTTTCAGTGGAAGGTGTGCTATGGGGGGGGAGGGGGCTTATCCTGCTCCTTTCATTTGTCCTGGGCCCCATGATTTCTGTTGGCAGCCCTGTCTAGACACTCCTGACGAGGCCATATTAGTTTTCTGGGTGAAACGCGTAGAGTGAAGTTTGGCCACACAGGCAAGCCGTCTCACATCTCGGGAGCAACAGCAGAGGTGACGTCAGACGCTCTGACGGGCGCGACGGAGCAAATATACAGTTCCCGCAAAGACTTCACAGTTATCTGGAGGCATCCGACTGAAGGGAGGCGGTGAGAGACATCGCGGTGCGGTGACCCTGTTATTTACTATTGAGTGATGTATGCCTTTTTTATGCACAATTGTGAGTGCGCATTTTATATTTTATACATAAAGATCTAATTTACTTAATTAATCTGTGCTATCTAGTCTTTCTATCTCTCCTTATTGTTGACTCATTCCCCTCTGTGCCATTGGATGGGAGTCCTGATAAGCACATATCCTCTGAAAACGGTAGCAGCCCCCCTTGCAAGTGCCTTTATATCTTCTGTATCCTGTGAGTAGGCTGTGCATACAGCCAAGATTACGGACATTATCATACTGTATCTCAGATAATCCAAACACCTGCACTTATATTGTTTGCGTTGTTTGTCTTCTTTTCCCTTACATGCTCCCCCTGGATTGTTTGAGAAATATCCTTAAGTCTTGGAACCCGTGAAGACAGGTCCCAACAGAGGGTTTGAGCTGGGATATTAGACCTTATATTTCACTTTATTTGTCACGATTGAATTAGTTCCTATGTGTTGTGTTATTTAGCTTAACACTTTATTGCTATTATTCACTTAATGGTGTTCGCACCTCTTTTATCACATTCATGTATTCACTATGGCAGCAATGGCTATACATACTGCGCTATATGAATGCACACAGCTGTCTCTCGCACACATACTAATTCACAATGTAATTTCATCCCTATATACCAATAGGGACTACATACAGTAGTATCCACACACACTTATAATATTGCAACACCCTCTTACATTTCTACACCTACAGTATCCACACCATTGGAATACACTCCCACTCCACACACCTTTTGTAAAGCACTGTATACACTGTGGGCGCTTTATAAATATATATTTACATATACACATAAACACACACACACACATACACAGACCCTTACATCATGATCATTCAGGGATCATTTAACACCTCAAGTCATAAATTGCATACAGCACAGGGGGGAGGGATAGGTTTCAGTCACAGATAACATATCTATCTATCTATCTATCTATCTATCTATCTATCTATCTATCTATCTATCTATCTATCTATCTATCTATCATATTTACAGTTGCTTTATGCTTTACTGTGGAGGGTTTTTGTCACTTTTTTTACCCACCATAACCTTAATGACAGTGGTGATTACCTAGTCTAGTCTCAAACCTGCTAGCCATTAAGACCAGCCTCACACTGATGATACCCATCAAGGTTGAAACATGTATGTGAGTGGGTCTAATGGCTTTGCATCTCATCCCAGCCTCTGTCTAAAAGCTGTGTTTAAAACAGCATGCATTGGCTTGAGGATTGGCTTGTGTAATACAGTACAAGCTTGGGACAAAAGGTGGCACTGAGTGCTCATGTGCATGTCATTTCCCAGAATCCCTTGCTGCAGTGGAAGCGCTGTATGCTGGGTGACCATGGGGAAAGACAGGGTTGCAGACCTGTCTAAGACATGCAAATGAACATACAGTAATATTTACAGTTGCTTTATGCTTTACTGTGGAGGGTTTTTGTCACTTTTTTTACCCACCATAACCTTAATGACAGTGGTGATTACCTAGTCTAGTCTCAAACCTGCTAGCCATTAAGACCAGCCTCACTCTGATGATACCCATCAAGGTTGAAACATGTACTGTATGTGAGTGGGTCTAATGGCTTTGCATCTCATCCCAGCCTCTGTCTAAAAGCTGTGTTTAAAACAGCATGCATTGGCTTGAGGATTGGCTTGTGTAATACAAGCTTGAGACAAAAGGTGGCACTGAGTGCTCATTTGCATGTCATTTCCCAGAATCCCTTGTTGCAGTGGAAGCGCTGTATGCTGGGTGACAATGGGGAAAGACAGGGTTGCAGACCTGTCTAAGACATGCAAATGAACATACAGTAATATTTACAGTTGCTTTATCTATATGTGTATATATATATATATATATATATATATATATATTCAATGGAGAGTAGTTGGCACTGCCTTGAGAAAGGTCCCCCTGTGAGGACGAAACGTTGGCATTTGTGCCACCTACTAATATACACCTACTAATAAAATCTTTTTGAAAATTACCTCTGAGTGCTGTCTCGTTCCTACTGCGTTGCTGCGGCTGCACCACTGCTGTGAGGAACACCCCTACCTATATATATATATCTTACAGGTAAATTAATGAGATAGCATAATACAAAAATAGCATAAATAACATTACCAAATACGTAAAGCTCTAAAACAGGTGTCAGTTCCTAGCAACATCACTTACTGTATACATATAATTATAATTCCTGTATCAATACCTCTGGTGAGATTAAAGAAAGGGTAACCGGATCTGTGAGTTCAATGAGAATCACTGAAACAGGTGCAGTACCCGGGTACTCATTACCGTGAAGTAAACAGAGCCGGTTATAAATGTAACATCAGCAGTCTAAATATGAACCATGGAACCATTATAATGTAAATGTTTGGGTAATGTAAGGCACAATTCATAATACTGTAGTGTTCAAAATTGCAGACAACCAATTGCAGAAATGCAGGATAATATCTGGTTAGCAATTAGGCACTATATCATGAAGTGAGGTGAAAATATTCATGTGAGCGTGAGATAATGCCAGACAATGGTTTTTCTATAAATCTCTCCTCCTTATCTGAAACATGGAATGTCCATCTTTCGTTGACAAGTATATGCTTCACTTGATCCTTAACGACATCCACTGATCTTTGTCACCCTGAATTCAAGTCCTACCTCTTGGTCCACCCCCACCCCCCACACACAATTTACTTTCAGATTTCTTTTTCTATCTAACTGAAAAATTAGATGTTATACCGGATATATTTTTTCTAATATTCAAACACCTCTCTCTCCCTCTCCCTCTCTCCCCCCTCTCTCTCTCTCTCTCTCTACCCCTCTCTCCATCATTATTTTTCCCGCCCCTCTCTCCCAGTTACTCCCACCTCAGCCCCTGTCATTTTCATTCCCCACTCTCTCCCTATTCTCTCTCCCCCTCCCTCATTCTCTGTCCTCCATTTTCTCTTCCCTCTCTCTGTCATTCTGCCCCCTATATGTCATTCTCCCCCCTCTCTCTGTCAGTTTCCCCTCCCTCTCTCTGTCATTCACCCCCCCTCTCTGTCATTCTCTCTCCCCCTGACATACACACAAACATACACATACACATTGGACAGCCATAGAAAACACGCACACACACACCAGGGCAGAGCACACAGTGACACCCTCACCTCTCTCTTGTCCATGCTATTTCCTCCTCTGCTTGGACTCGCCCCCATTCTCCTTACATCTTCTCCTGATTGGCTACTGCTGGGTAATGCAGCCAATCAGGATGGAGAAAGCTGCCCAGCTCTCTCTGTGCTCTGGGAACCCCCCCCCCCTGCAGTGTTAGAAATGTGCCACCCAAAATTCTGGTGCCCATCGTGGCCGCCTATTTTGCCTAAAGGTTGAACCGGCCCTGGTAATAGGCAGTCAGCATTCTGTAGTGTTCTTAATATCCCACAGAATCTGATTTCTGGTTATTAGTGTAGCCATGTCTGATTTTGGCTACTAGCAGGCCCTCCCTGACATGCAAGCCCTGATAACAGTGCAGGCAGTGTCAGGACCAATCCAGGGTTTTCCCCACAGTAATCAGCTTCTTTCAGTGACAGGGGAGGAGGTGGGCTAAGGCATGTGTTCTGCCCAATCAAGGGCTCAGACCTTGGACCTTCCTCCTCGTTCTTAAGGGGCTGCACTTCCTAAATTTAGTGAGTGTCTCTCCCCCTTGAGAGAGACAGGACTCACATAGAGGTGTAATGAGCACTGGCACCTGCTGTCCACTCCCCTTGGGGGAGTGGGAGGAAGTTCCTTACCTCTGACTCTATTAGGGAGTCAGGAGAGAGTTGGGACTACCCTTGGTGCCCTAGGCCAGGGGTGGATGTCTGGGGACCATCCTAAGGTTGAAGACCAATTGACTGTGAATGCAGATACCGGTTATACTGTGTATGCAGAGGAAGAGAGATAATAAAGTATTCCTGTTCAACTATACTCCTGACGGGTGTGCAATCTACCACCGGGGAGTAGTGTAAATTCTCCTGCATGGATTGCATCATCTTCCTGGAGCCTGCAAGGGATGGAGGCGCTGACACCCATGAGCTAAAGAGCAAGTATCTACCCCAGAAGCCTGTCCTGATGTCCCCACTACCACCAGTGGATGACTCGGCATCCTGTAAACCAGCAGGTATCCAACACTACACACCTGGTACAGGAGAATCTCACAGAGGGTAGGGTAAACACCATCACATTACAAACAATTCACAGTCTAGCTAGTAACCCTCCATAAGTGTTAGAGTACATGCTCGGCGTGCTGGCGCGCAAGTTTGACAGCACATATACATCATAATGGTTCCATGGTTCATATTTAGACTGTGTGCTGACATTAAAATTATAGCTAGCTCTTTGTCTTACTTCACGGCAATGAGTACCTAGGTACTACACCTGTTTCAGTGATTCTGACTGAACTCGCTGATCCGGTTACCTTTACTTTAATCTCAACAGAAGTATTGATGCACAAATTATAATTATAAAAAGTAAGGAAACAGTGTCCCAAAAATACAACTGCATGGAGTCAAACATTGTTTTCTTCAGCAAGAAAGATGCTTAACCCCATAGAGTGTGTCCACACTCGGCAGTATAAAGGAACAAACAAAAAAGGGGTAGCAATCAATCCTATAATAAGCATATCACTCATATATAAGTAGTAAATCCAAATAGGCATCAAGCTGTACACATGGCTTTAGTGTTGAAAAAGATACCTTTATTCAAAGGAACATAGCACACAGCAAGTGACGTTTCAGGCCCATACACACCGAAACATAGGGCCTAATGTTTGCTTATTGGACCTAATAAATTCTCTATGGTTTTCTATTGCTGCGCCATGCTGGCATTTTGGATCACAGCCGATATATATATATATTGTATATATAAAATGTATGTATTGATACACATTAAATATATAAAATAAATAAATCATTCTATGAAATCTGTTCAATAAGCTGCAATAGTAAAGTGAATAGCTTTGTATTGTACTATGAATATACATTCTAAAGACTGGGACATTTACTATAAATGGAATTTTCTATGAAGTTGCTTAATACTTAGCACTGCTTAGTAAATATGGCCATTCATTCTGATATGTTACTGTATCATTAACTGTAGCTAAGTATCATGAACTTTTAAACTTAATAACCACTGTACATTGTGAATGCAGAATTCTGTATCGCTATGAAAACATCACATGTCTTACATTGCCATATTGTTTGTTAATCAGCTTTCAGTGCTTCCTGCTAATTATATTTATTTTATTTTCTGCTGTGTACTGAATTATGTTTTGCAATATCTTATTGTTCAGTTTGACATGTTTGTTCAGGAAATTAATTCTTAAGATCACTCATATTTATCATAGAAATTTTAAAAAGGGTAATTTCCCCTTAATAAATGACATGATATGGAAAATTGTATATGGATGCAATTTCTCATATCATGTAGTTTATTAAGGAAAAATGATATATATTAGTGAGAAATGTGTTTTGGACATATCCCTTCATAAAGGTGTATTTCCCTTCATATCCCTTGATAAAGCATGTGTATTTTTATCATAACTTCATTTTTGTCTATATCTCTACAGAGTAGCCTTAACCCTGAGAAAGGCTTGGGAGTTACTTCGCTGAGTGTTGTCTATGGATGCCTTATCCTGTCTTCACTGTTCCTTCCTCCTGTTATCATTAAGAAAATTGGCTGCAAGTGGACTATCGTGGCCTCAATGTGCTGCTACATCACATATTCAGTGGGGAAT
>NC_134486.1:224797188-224799688 GCF_040206685.1 Ascaphus truei | reverse complement strand
CCGTCCCCTCCTGTCCACTGTCTCCCCCCCCCTCCTGTCCACTGTCTCCCCTCCTCCTGTCCACTGTCCCCCCCCTCCTGTCCACTGCCCCCCCCACCCTCCTGTCCACTGTCCCCCCCTCCACTGTTCCCCCCCTCCTGTCCACTGTCCGCCCCCCCTCCCCTCCTCCTGTCCAGTGTCCCCCCCCCTTTCCCCCCCCTCTCCCCCCCCCCCCCCCTTTCCTAGCGGGAAATTAACTCACGGGCAACGCCGGGTTTCTCAGCTGCCATATAGTGATGATGGAGTCAGTCCCACGGAGTTAAACTCCAGGATGTGTGGAAATAAGTCATACAGTCCACAGGATAAGCACCAAGAGTCACTCCAACAAAATAATGAATAGCTGCCTAGAGTGGACACTCAACGCGTTTCAGCAAAGGGGGACCTTCTTCCCGGAGTGGTTAGCTTTCTTTGTATCGCCTTATATAGTTATCAGGCTCATTGTGCAGACACATTTTTTGCTTTTGATTTATTTTTCAGCATTATTGATTTTTGTAAATTTTAGTCAGTCACAGACTTTTTGTATTTTTTGCTGCCCTTAGTGTGTATATGTTTTTAAATGTTAGTGTTCTTTTTGCTCGCTATTACAATCTATTCATTTTCTATTCTGACTTTAGTTTCCTGGTCTTTTGGTATTATGTTATCAGTTATTTTGTGGTATATTTAGAGTGCTGTTTTCGGGGGTTGTCGTAGTCTTTTGTGTGTTCAATATTATTGTTATCCCCTAGCACCTACAGTTTCCCAATAACTTACTTGATTTATTTTTTATTCCAAGATAGTCAATATTACTTATTGGGTCGGGTTTTTCCACATATATATGTAGTGTGAGCAACATTCTTTTTGTGTGTTTGTGTGATATATACATATATACACATATATATACACACACGCGTTTACCCCAATATTCTTAGATAATTATTCAATATGATCCAATGAAGCTGATCGCTTCTGAACATAATGAATAACTCCCTTAGATTGCAAGCTCTTTGAGGCAGGGACTTCTTCTTACATTATTTCTCTTTATGTCTGTAGCACTTGACCATGTAATTTCTTGTTTACTCAATGTGTATTTTATTTTATAAATCTGAGTACGTGCCTAGTACTTCATAAGAATGAAGATGAACAATAAATTATGAATAGTACATTTACATTTATTATTGTTTTGATATTATTACATGACCTTAAATGTGTAAAACATTTGAAAGGTGGGAATTTCCCACTCACCTTTGGCCTAATCCACAGATAACTATATTTGTATGAATGTACTACTGGCATGTCAAACAGGCTGTTTAATAGTAAAATATCTTCTGTACTACATTAATTTAAGGCAATATAAATCTAACTTGGATGTGTCTTGCGTTTTTATTTGGTATTTCCATTTGGTATTCTATGCTTAGATATCACACTTATCAATATGTGTATGATTGTTTATATATATACAGTGCTCGACAAACCCGGTCGCCCACTCGCCAGACACGAACGGAAATTGGCCGGTGGCCAGCTACTTTTTTTCCCTACTCTGCGCAAATAATAAATAAAAAAAAATAACAAACAAAAAAATATCCTCCTGGCTGATTGGCCAATTGGTTGTGATGCGGAATGGAGCCCTTCTCTGCAGGGGTAAGTAATGGCTGCTCCTGCTCCTCGCGCGCGTGGTCCCTGTCTCCTGCCCACGCTCCCCCCTCATCCCCTCAGTCTCCGCTCCTGTCCATATTGCTGCACGTGCGGGGCAGGAGATGACAGCGGGGGATGTTCCCCCCCCCCCCAAGCCCGCTTCCCCTCTGGTCTCCGCTCCTGTCCCTGTGGCTGCTTGCGCGGGGCAGGAGATGACAGCGGGCAATGTCCCCCGTCCCGGTTGCCCTCCGGTTCCGCTCCTGTCCCCGTGGCTGCTCTCGCGGGGCAGGAGATGACAGCAGGTGATTACCCCCCCCCCTGTCCCGCTTGCCCTCCGGTTCTGCTCCTGTCCCAGTGGCTGCTCTCGCGGGGCAGGAGATGACAGCGGGCGATGTCCCCCGCCCCCCCCCCCCTCGGTTGCCCTCCGGTCCCCGCTTTCCCCTTGGCTGTCTCCGCTTCCCCCCCCCCCACAAATTAAAAAAATAACAAAAAAAAATATCCTCCTTTCTGATTGGTCGTGACGCGGAATGGAGCCCTTCTCTGCAGGGGTAAGTAGTGGCTGATCCTGCTCCTCGCGCGCTCGGTCCCTGTCTCCTGCCCGCGCTTCCCCCCTCATCCCCTCAGTCTCCGCTCCTGTCCATATTGCTGCACGTGCGGGGCAGGAGATGACAGCGGGGGATGTTCCCCCCCTCCCCGGACCCGCTTCCCCTCTGGTCTCCGCTCCTGCCCCGTGGCTGCAAGCGTGGGGCAGGAGATGTCCCCCCCCCGGTCCCGCTTGACCTACAGCCCCCACTTTCCATGGCTGCTCGCGCAGGACTGGAGATGCCAGCAAGTGTGTTCCCCTCGGTCC